>NW_027099367.1:0-123000 GCF_031753505.1 Anomalospiza imberbis
AATATTGTTTCTGGTCCTGTTTGTTCCTTGTCTCGTTGCTGTTCCCAGTAAATTGTTCTCCTCCCAGCCCGGGATCTTTGCCTTTTGTGCTTTCCATTGGAGGCAGGAGGGCAGCGAGGGGCAGTGCTGTTTTAGCAGGAGCAGGAAATTGGGGAATCCCATTCCTGAACCCCAGCCCTTGGAAGCCGAGCATCCCAGCTGGTCCCAGCCCTGGTGGCCATGGCAACAGCCTTGGGAGCGGGTCCCTGGCTGGGGCTGTGGGAACCTCTTCACTCTGGTGCCCAGGGACAGGAGTGGAGGGAGTGGCTGCAGCTGAGACGGGGCAGGCTGAGGTTGGATCTCAGGAAAAGGTTTTTGGCCAGAGGCTGCTGGGGCACTGCCCAGGCTCCCCAGGGAAGGGTCACAGCTCCAGGGCTCTCTGAGCTCCAGCAGCGTTTGGACACCGCTGCCAGGCCCAGGCTGGCATTGTTGGGGTGTCCTGTGCAGGGCCAGCAGTTGGACTCGAGGATCCTGATGGGTCCCTCCCAGCTCAGCCAGTTCTGTGCTTCTGGGATCCCATGGCCCTGGGGATGGGACTGCCAATGGTTCCATGGCAACGGGCTCGGGCTCCAGGCCTGAGCTGGTGTCCACGGCAACCACCCCTGGCATGGGGTCTCCATGGAGCTGCCCAGGGACTGACCATAGCAACAGGGGCTGGTGATGGTTGCCATGGAAATAGAGTATAGCAACAGGGGGTGGTGATGGTTGCCAGGGAAACTGACCACAGCAACAGGGCTTCCTGGTGATGTTTGCCTGCTAAGGATCAGATTTGTCACAGGCACTCAGAAGGGTTCCATGGGGACTTTCCAAGAGCCTCCAGGCTGCTCAAGAGCTGGAATGTCACAGGCAGAGACAGGGGCTCCATGGAGACCTCCCAGGGGTTTCTGGGGATGGTAAAGAGACGTGTGGTCAGAGGCAGTCACAGCCATCCCATGGTGACATCCCAGGGGACCTTGGGCTGCAAAGGCACTGATCTGTCACAGGCACTCACCGGGGCTCCACAGTGACATCCCAGGAGTCCCCAGGCTGCCAAAGAGCCAGGATGTTACGGGCACTCACAGGGGTTCCTGTCATGGGCAGAGTGGGAGCTTCAGGCAAAAGCTTTATTTCCTTACTGGAGAAACTCCTGCTGAGTCATGAGGTGGAGAAATGATACTCAGCAGCCACCATGGATCCTGAAACCCCTGCAGCACCCCCAGACTTCTAAAATTCCTTCTAAGAAAGGAGACTGGGAGCAGCTGGATCCAATCCCACCTCCAAACTTTATCAAAGGTGTAAAAGATTGGACAGGTGGATTTGAACCTTAATGCAATTTATCCCACAGGATTAATGATGGAATGCTAGATATATTTATATAAATAGAGCTCTGATTGTTTCTGATCATGATTAGAAGAAAGATCCTTATCAGACTTATTTACTCCACAGTATAGAAGCTATAAAAATTATTAGAATATAGTGCTCTGGGAACCAATTTTGAAGTCACCAGGGCCTTGCTGGAGTGGTTTGAGCCCATTGCAGGCAGAGCCTCCTGCTCCAGCAGAAACTGCCTTTCCTGTGCCAGGAGCAGGGCAGGTCCCGCTGCAGGAAAAGCCCCAGGCCAGCCCCAGCACAGGGAAGGCCTCGGGCACAAGGGCAGAGTGCCGTGCTGGGAGCTGTGCCAGGGAGAGCCTGAGGCACCAAAGGCGCCTTGGCAGCAGCAGCTGCTTGCAGGGCATGGCCAGAAGCCTCCCTTGGCAAGCCAGCCTGGTGGCCAGCACTGCAGAGCTGCTGCCTCAGGGCTCATTTCTGGCTGGGCTCTGGAAAGCCACTTCTCCTCCAGGAGCCTGACGGGGAAGCCATTGGCCCCAGCACCTTGGGGACAAAATATTAATGACAAAACTCTTCCTGCCAGCAGAGACAAGGCAGGGGCAGAGGAAAGGGGAGAGCCAGGCCCAGGGGACAGGGCTGCAGTGGTGATGGCTGTGAGGTCACAGCCCCTGCAGCAGCCTGGCTGCCCTCAGCAGACATTCTGGCCAGAAGCGTTGTGAGGGCACCCAGCACATCAGAGAACTGACTCAACAGGAATTCCATCCTTGGGGAGGGGATTTCACTGGGTCAGGCTGAACAAACTCCCTGATCTTGGAGCATTCCTGGGATGGGGAATCCGCTTCTCTGGAAAAAGTTTCAGTTTTGTGCCATTCTCATAACTGTAAAATATTTTCTCCTTCTAACAAATGTGAATCCACCTTCATTCAGTTGAAAGACATTGACCCTTGTCAATGACCCTGTCACTGCAAGATTTGGGAGAAAATAACTTTGACCACTATTTTTCCATTTTCAGAGACCTTGTAGAGCACCCAAAAATCTCCCAAGATGGGGTTTGGAGGCCTCATCACATATCCAGCAGGTAGAGGCTGAGGGCTCTGGGGTCAGTGGTGTGGATACTGAGGATAAAACAGGAGTAGCTTGGGAGGGATTCAAGGGTGGTTTCACACATGATGGAGTTTTTCTTCATTGTATAAAGCAGCGAGAGAAAGAAATAATGGCACCAAGTGCAGCTGGGGAGGCCCAGACTGGACATGAGGAGAAAGGAATTTCCCTCCCAGGGCAAGGATGTGGTTCAACACGTCCCCAGAAGGAGCCTGGAGCAGCCCAAAGCTTTGTGTGGCCAGGCAGGGGCAGGCAGGAGGCAGAGCTGTCAGCAAAGGAAGGGGCCAGCGAGGTGGGGCAGCTGGGGGATGACGACAGCTTGCAGGGACAGAGGCCAGGGCAGGGACACCGCAGGACAGCCTGGGCTGCAGAGGGCACAGGGATGTGCAGCAGCTGCAAGGCCCTGACAGAGCCAACCTGTGCAGCCCTTTGGCCATGGCTGCTGGCCCTGGGCCTGAGGCCACGAGGGGACAAGTGACCCTTGCAGCCCTGGGGCCTCATGGCCTCCTTGTCCCTGCTCAGCAGCCTGGCAGGGGCCGCCCCATGGTCCTGCCCTTGGCATGGCACATCCCCACATGCCAGTGCCCATCCCGGGAAGAGCCCTGAGCAAGGAGGGAGGGACAGGATCTGCCTTGCCAGGGGCTGGGGCTCAGCTTTGGCCCTTTGCATTCCTGAGACACATCCAGGTTTGCTCAGCGCCAGAGACACCTTTGCCTTGTTTGTCCCCACCTGTCATCAGTGCCTCCAGTTCTCTGCTCTGCCTGGGGCCTGGGGACACTTTGATATGAATTGTGTCCTTGAGTGGAACCCATTAACAGTTAAAGAAAGTTTGGACTTTGAATCTGACTTTTTGAGTTCTTGAGAAGCTCTTTGAGCACACTCTGAGGGACTGGGTCTGATGCAAACAGCACCAAAGCCCCAGAGGTCATTAAAGTCTTGGTGCTGTGTCTGTGCTGCTGAGCTGGGCTGGGCTCCTGGCCCAGGGGCAGCTCCTGGCAAGGGCAGCGCTGCAGAGAGACAGCTCTGGCCAGGAGCA
The DNA here is from genome assembly GCF_031753505.1 of Anomalospiza imberbis. NCBI lineage: Eukaryota > Metazoa > Chordata > Aves > Passeriformes > Viduidae > Anomalospiza > Anomalospiza imberbis. Next base: position 3,485 of record NW_027099367.1, read on the forward strand.
GCTCCTGTGCACAGCCCAGCAGGGCTGGGGCACTGCCAGGGCATCCCAGGGACACGAGCAGGGCGCAGACAGAGCTCACAGGGGCTCAGCACTGGCAGGGGCTGTGGGGTGTCCCAGAGGGGGCTGTGTCACAGCAGCACCTCTGTGGCTGTGTCACGGAGGCACAGAGCAGCTGTGATGTCAGAGAGGGGCTGTGTGACTGCACAGAGTGGGTTGTGTGAGGTCAAAATCTGGGCTATGACATCACAGAGTGTGTTGTGTGAGGTCATCAAGCAGCTATGGCATGACAGAGGGGACTGTGTGACATCACAGAGCAGGCTGTGACATCATGGCATGGCTGTATGACATCATAGAGCAGGCAGTGAGGTCAAAGTGTGTGCTGTGACATTACAGAGTGGCAGTATGACATCACAGGGAGGGTTTTGTGACATCACTGAGGGGGTTGTGACATCCCAGGTCAGGCTGTGACATCATAGAGAAGGGTATAAGGCAATAGAGCAGATCCTGCCATCATAGAGGGTGGCTCTGTGACAACAGAGAGTGGGTTGTGACATCACCGGGTGGCTGTGTAATGTCATAGAGCAGGCTGTGACACCAAAGAACAAATAGTGACATTGCAGGGTGATACAGTCTTCTGTGACATCACAGAGCAGCTGTATGACATCACAGGGTGACATCTCAGAGTTGGCTCTGTGACATCACAGGAGCTGTGTGACATGACAGGGGCTGTGTGACATCACAGGGGCTGTGTGAGGTCACTGGGGAGGTCACTCCACCCCAGCCCCCCCTCCCAGTTCCCCCAGAGAAGTCCAACGCTGCTCGTGCACAGCGGGGTCCCCTGTCCCCCCGGGTCCCCCCGCCCCTGGCGCCGCAGCCTCCCCCAGAGGATGTTCCACGAGATCGACCCCAGAGCCTGACACGGGGCCGGGGGCCGGGGCTGTGGGGGGTGGGACAGGAGGACAGGGACCCCCCGGCAGCGTCCCCGTGTCCCCCAGGGCCAGATCCTGGGCCAGGGCTCCTTCACCCTGTTACCAATGAGGGCTTGAGAGCGCTGAAAAAATCCCCAGCAAGGGATCAGCAAAAACCAGATTTAATATTAAGTGAGAGCACCACAAAGTTCCTTGGCAAGAGTCACTCTGCTCCTGACTGGACACTGCAGGCACACCAAGGAAACAAAGCAACAACAAAACCAAACAGAATCCAGGCAATCAAACCAGAAATGAGTTGAGACCTGGGGCTTTCTTTCCTATAGAAAAGAACTGTCCTTCTTGTCCAGGTGTCAATGGCCACAATTGGGATTTCACCTCCAACACTGCCTGTTGTGACAGACTGGAGGAGATTGTTGGCTGGAAACATTTCATGTGTGGGGAGGAAGGGGCAGGTCCAGCCTTGCCCTGCCCTGGAACCCCAGCCCTGCCCTGCCCTGGAACCCCAATCCCCCCAGAGCCTCTATCCCAGCCCAGCAGTGTCTGCCAGTCCCTGGCACAGCACAGGCAATGCTCCACAGCCACCACTGGAGCCCCCAGCCCAGCTCCTGAGCGACCAAATGACCCCAAGTCCCACCTGGGGGAAGGGCCCAGGAACACCAAGGGGTATTTAAGGCTGACCACAAGGCAAGCACACAGCTTGACCCTACCTCCTCTTGGAATTTCCATCTGAACAGTGCTGGAATCCAGGAGTTGGTAGCTCTGTGTGTGCTTCTCTAAATCTTTTTCATCATTCTCTGTTATCTGTCTCTTATTCTTTTATTTCTGTCCTCTTGAACATTTTGAGTAACTAAAAACTCAGATGGCTTAGAGTTTGTGAAGTTGAATGGACCAATATACAGCTTTGAAAAGTGTTTTTTGTTCATTGAATGTCTTATTAAACCTTTTGCCAAAGTTTCAGCTCCTCACCAGACTTGTAGCCCTTCTCTGGACATGATCCAGCCCCTCCATGTTGTGGCCAGAGTGCAGGACCTGGCACATGGACTTGTTAAACCTCACCTTGTTGGATTTGGCCCCTGGATCCAGCCTGTCCAGGTCCCTCTGCAGAGCCCTCCTATCCTCCAGCACATCCACACTCACACCCAGCTTGGTGTCATCTGTAAATTTCCTGATGCTGGACTCCATCCCGTCATGCAGATCATCCATGCAGACATTGATATCCACACTGGCTGGCTCTGATCCCTCGGCCATCCTGTGGGTGCCCTGTGATGGCACTCAGGGTGATCTGTTCCAGAATCTTGCCGGGCACCGAGGTCAGGCTTACAGGCCTGGAGTTCCCCAGATCCTCCTCCCAGCCATTCTTGGGGATGGGCTCACACTGGTACCTCCAGTGCTCTGGCACCTCCCTGGCGAGCCAGGACTGATGGTAAATGATGGAGAGCAGCTTGGGGAGCTCATCCACCAGCTCCCTCATCCCCCTAGGATGGATCCCATCTGATCCCATACACCTGTGAGTATCTGAGTGGCCCAGCAGGTCACCAGCTGCTTCCTCCTGGATTACAGGGACCTGTTCTGCTCCCTGTGCCCATCCACCAGCCCAGGAGAACACTTGTCCCGAGGACAACCTGTCGTTATATTGAAAATTGAGTCGAACAAGATGTTAAGTTGCTTGGCCTTTTCCTTATCTTTAGTTGCTATATTCTCCACTGCATCCAATAAAAAGTAGAACTTCTCCTTCCTCCTCCTTTTGCTATAAAATTTTTTATAAATACATTTTTTATTCTTTTTACAGAAGCTGCCAGGTTGAGTTCTAATTGAGCTTTCACCTGTCAACTTGTCTTTCTGCATGACCTAACAACATCCTTAAACACTTCCTGAGTTGCTGGTCCTTTTTTCCCCTGACTTCCCACAAAAGCTCCATGGGCAGCCAGGGCAGTCATTTTCCTCACCAGCTCATCTTTGGCCACAGTTGCACAGGCTGCTCCTTCCCCCTTAAGATTACTTTCTTGAAATGTGTCCATCCTCCCTGGACCCCTTTGTTTTTAAGGGCTGTTTCCCTTTAAAAAATCCGTACCTGATTCGGTACTCCCCAAATCAGCATCCTAAATAGGCCAAAGTCTGCCCTTCCTAATTCCAGTGTGGAAGTTTTGTTGCTGCCCCTCCTTCTTTCACAGATCATTGAAAACTTGATTATTTCATGGTCACTGTGCCCCAGGCAGCCAACGACCCCCACATCTGCCACCAGCCCTTCTCTGTTTGTGAGCGGCAGGAGAGAGAGCTTTCCTTGGCAGTGGAGTGTTACCAAAAATTCGGTAAAACAGAAAACTCCTTCACACCAATGCAGCATTAAGAAGCAGCATTCTTTATTCAGCTGGGTGCACGGGGGATAGCTCCTCCCAAAGCCGAGCAGGCCGAGTACAGGAAAGTTTCTGTTCATATTCTGTATTTTGCACACATATTCATTGATTGTCCTGGACTAAACACACATCTGATAATCATTTCCCCAGAATCATTAACATATTTCCCCTCCCCTTTTCCCATGTGTTCTTCTGTCCTGGGGGTCTCTCTGGTGGTCCCTGGTGGTCGTGGACCCCAATGTTCCAGGGGGCCTGGCTGAGCTGGCAGGACACTGAGGCTGGTGAACTTCCAGTTCCCCTTCTGACACAATGGGCATTGTGTGGTTTCCATAGGCCTGGGGTTTTGGAGAACAAGCTCCAGGTGTCAGCTCACCTGGTGGAGACAATTTATCATCTGGTAACATGAGGTCACAGAGTGGGCTATGACATCACAGAGGGGGTTATGTGAGGTCATTGAGAAGCTATGGCATCATAGATTGCCTCTGTGACATCACAGAGCCAGCTGTGACATCATGGGACAGAGGTCTGAAATCACAGAGCAGATTATGACATCACAGAGTTGGCTGTGACATCAGAGACCAGCTGTGTGACATTAGAGAATGGGCTGTGACATCTGAGAGCAGTCTGTGGCATCACAGAGGGGTTGTGTGACATCCCAGGAGGGCTGTGTGAGGCCACTGGGTTGGTCACTCCGCCCCAGCTCCCCCTCACAGTTTCTCCCAACAAGTCCAATGCTGTTCATGCCCAGTGGGGTCCCTGTCCCCTGGTATCCCCCGGTCCACCTGGAGCCACAGCCCCCACCAAAGGATGTTCCACAGGATCCACCCCAGAGCCTGACATGGGGAAAAGGGCAAGGGCTGTGTGACCAGGACATCAAGGACGTGGATTATCCATGTCCCTGTGGCCTGAGTTGGGTTCCCCAGGGCAGGAAAGATGTCTGGCAGCTGGAGCAGGGTTAGGGAAGGGCCTCCAAGGTGGGGCTGGAGCCCTTGGGCTGTGAGCAGAGGCTGAGGGAGCTGGGCTTGTCCAGCCCAGAGCAGGGAAGGCTGAGGGGCTCCTCATCCCAGCCTGGCAGTGCCAGCGAGGAGGGGATGGAGAACACAGAGCCAGGCTCTTCACCGGGGGCCTGGTGGGAGACAGAAGCCAATGGGTGGAAGGGGAAAGAGGGGAGATCAGCCAGGCCAGGAGGAGATGAAATTAGTCAGGCTGGTTTCAGCATTTCCTCAACACCAAAAGCAGCCTGACCTCCCTTCTCCATCCACCACTGACATCTTTGCAAATCAGGAATTGTTGGAGATGTTTTGGCCCCACTGCAGGATGAGCATCCTTATACAAGAAATTAATTGTGTTTATTATCTATCACAGAACCACGTTTGTCTAAAATTAATTTTAATATGGAAATCACTTGTGGATGGTGGACTCATCAGACACTGCTGGGACGTTGCACATAGCCCAGGGAAGAGTGTGATTGTTATTAAATTGTGTCCTGTTCAACCGTGGTCTCTTGGCCATGAAGAGAAACTTTCTGTGCCTCTGAGTCTCACCAGTTCCTGACCCCCAAAGGACACAAACCTGATGAGTTGTGGTTCCCACTCCAGTGGTGGCGCTTGGACCTCCCTCCATCCCCAGAGCAGAGCTCCCTTGTCCCAGAAAGTCTCTGGCAATGCAGGGATGAAGGAAACAGGACAGGCTGTGGGGATCAGGGGCAGGGCATGGCCAGGGATTTGGGGTGGTTGTGAGCCCAGGGCAGGACCTGGCCCTTGGCCTTGGTGAACCTCATCCAATTGTCCTGGGCCCATGGCTCCAGCCTGTCCAGATCCCTCTGCAGAGCTTCTGCCCTCCAGCACAGCCACATTCCCACCCAGCTTGGGCTCACCTGGGAACTGACTGAGGGTGCCCTCGATGGCCTCGTCCAGATCAGCAATAAAGAGATTTCACTGACCTGGCCCCAGTCCTGAGCCCTGGGGACACCCCTGGGTGTGACTCCATTCCTCAGCTGCTCTGAGTGCCAGGGGTTGGATGAGGGGAATGGTGGGGAGGGTTTGGGGACAAAGTGTTATCGATTGCCAGATATGAAGGGTCTTGATTTTCACGTCTATTCAGACTGCATTAGGAGGTGCTGGGGGTCAATATCAATTGGACAATGCTGATATCAAACTACAAACAGGAAAAACAGGAAAAGAAAACAGGACAAAACAGTTCTCTCTGCATAGTTTTCAAAACAGTATATTCACTTTAAATACACTTCTGAAATCTGTCTAACCTCAGAAGGATTGAAAACTTCAATTATACCCAGCGGTATTGCTTGTTTGGGAGTTTTAAATAAATAGTTATGAGCCTTTTTCACTGAGTTCGTGAACTGAAGAGCTCAAGGAAGAAAAGGCCTCTGGAGGAGGAAAATTCATCAGCAACCTCCAAGGGGCTGAGGATCCATCCCCATCAGAGCAGCAATGACCAGAAATGGGCACAGCTTTGTGGCTGCCCCAGCTCTGGGATGGGCCCTGGGCCTGGAGCAGGAGCAGCTCTGGAGGGCCCCAAGGCCGGGCTCTTGTGCTGGCCTGGGCAGATGGGATGGCAGCAGGGGCTGCAGAGCTCTCAGCACCTCAGCCCGAGGGGAGCAGGGCAGCCAGGGAGCCTCCTTTGGCCTTGGCCAAGCCCCTTCCCCCATGGCTGGGGCTGAGTCCTGGCTGAGCTGCAGCTGCTGCTGTGCCCTGGCCAGGGGCTGAGGCCGTGGGGCCAGTGGCCAGAGCAGCCTGGGCTGAGCAGAGCTGTGGGGCCAGAGCCGGCTGGGCTGTGCTGGGGAGAGGCCCTTGGTGCTGCACAGAGCTCAGGGCAGCTGGCAGAGCTTGCAGGGAGCTGGGCTGGGCTCAGAGAGCCTGGCACAGAAACCATCAGTGTCCATCCCAGCCTGGCTGAGCGTGCAGGGCAGGACTCAGCCCAGGCCTTGTGGGGCAGGGCCAGCGCCTGTGCAAGGCATGGAAAACAGGCAAGTGCCCGAGAGAGGAGGCTGCTCTGTGCCCTTGGGGGCATGGACACAGCAGGAACACTCAGGAGCCCAAAGAGCCTCCATGGCTGTGCTGGAGACCAAGGCTGGAGCAGGGAAATGCAGGGCTGCTGCGCCATGGGGAGGGCATTGAATTCCAGCACACACCTCAGCTCTCTGATGGTCCCGGCACCATGCTGGGCCCTGTTTCAGGCTGGAGCAGAGCAGATGTTGATGGCACAGGAGCCCTGCGGGGCTGGCAGGGACCTGCAGCTTGCAAGGTGCTCTGCTCTTCCTCAGCTCCTCTCTGAGAGATCCAATCCCAGCTCGGCACCTCAGGGCACAAGTGGCACTGCCTGGTCATGGGCACACGGCTGATGTCTGCCTGGAAAGGGGCACAGGTTTTAATACTTGTACATTTCATATTATACAAGCACATTTTTACTATCTGGGTCTCTTAAGTACTTTTAAGAAACAGCAATTTTCTCATGTACTGATGGCAGAAGGAGAAGAAATACTGATCTTCCCATCTCCTTGAGTCACCAATATTCTGTTTATTCTTTCCTCTCCCTCTTCCTTTAGGTGTTTCCATTTCTCCTGTTGAAATGGCCATGTCTAAGGACATCTCTGCACTAGACCAGGTGGATCTATGTACTTCCCGATGCGCCCAGATTTCTCCCTCCAGATGCTCTCTGGTCATTCAAATGTCTCTCAACGGACAGGTTTCATTCTTTGCACATCAGAGAGTGGCCCAATCTTTCTGAAGTTCAAATAAATGTGAATTATATCTTGCTGTTTTTAAATCTATCGCAGAATTACCATTTCTTACTTCTTTGTCTAAAACTGTTCCTGTACAGAAGTCCCTTGGGGGGGGGACATCACAGAGAGCTGAGGGAAGAGCTGTGATGGTTATTAAACTGTTCAAATGTTCAACTTGTGTTTGTTGGCCAGAAACCTTTCTGTGCCTCTGAGTGTCACCATCCCTGATCCCAAAGGACACAAACCTGATGAGTTGTGGTTCCCACTGCAGGGGCACTTGGACCTTGGCTCTGCACAGGAGAGCTCTTCATCCACTTTCCCTCTTTTCCTCCCTCTGGGCACGGAGGGAGCTCCTGACTTCAGCCTGTGACTCGTGTGTGCAAAGAGCAAATCTGGGCAGAATCGGGGCAGGGAGGGTTTGGGGGGACCTTGGAATCTGTGCTGGGCACAGAAGGTGTTTTCCATTGCTCTGAGACTGTCTGCTGTGAAAAGTGGAGTTAATATCCAGCAGAGGAATGACTTTTGCATTTGCTGGAGCTGTGCCTTCCCTTGGCTTTGTTGGCTGACAAGAAATGAACATCCCTCTGTGTCTGGAGCAGCTCTTTCTCCAGGGAAAGCAGGTGGGAGTTGGAGCCAAGGAGCTGAAACCTGCAGGTGCAGCCTGGGCTGGAGGGAGCTCAGATTTGCACAAGGCTGCTCTGAGTGCCAGGGCTTGGATGGGGGAAATGGTGGGGTGGGGGTAGGGACAGAGTCTGATTGATTGTCAGCCATGAAGGGTCTTGATTTTCATATCTATTCCAACTGCATGAGGAGGTACTTGGATTCAGTGTCAATTGGAGATTGCACATATCAATGTATTAACAGGGAAAAAAAACCTAAGCAGGATCTGAATAATGGTTTCTTACTGTCTTTGTAAATAAAATACATTCACTTCAACTACACTACTGGAATCTGCCTAATTAACCACAAATTATTTGAACACTTACATTATTCCCAGAGGTTTTGCTTGTTAATCTGTTCTGAACGTTAATGAGCTCTGGGACACTGAATTGCTGAAGTGAAGAGCTGAAGGCTGAAGAAGCCTCTGGAGCAGTAAAATTCAGCAGCAGCCTCCAAGTTGCTGAGGCTGTCAGCAGCCCCCACTGAGGCCATCCCTGCCCAGAGACCGTGGGGGAATGGGCAGACAAGGAGAGCGTCCCTGGGGCTGGGGCAGCAGAACTCAGAGGCACCAGCGGCTCCAGCTGGGAAATGGAGTGTGGAATGTGGCTGTGAAAGCCCTGCCTGGGCTGTGCCAAGCAGGACACACAAGCCCTGACTCCCATCCCCCAAACAACTCTCTCAAGGAGACATTTAAGAGGAATTACAATTGTTTGTGTCCTCTGAGTTGGATGAACAGGAGAAATACCAAGAAGAGATTCTCAGGAGCAGAAACTGACAAAACAGCCTTTATTGGGAACTTTAGAAAATCAGAGAAACTTTGACAAAAGGTCTTATATAACATTTAATCAAGAAAACACAGTTCTCAAAGAATTAACTTGGCCCATTTGACTTCACAAAGTCTAAGCCCGTTCAATTTTAAGTTAATCAACATTTGCAAGAGGACAGAAAGAGAAGAAGTAGACACAGAAAGAGAGAAAAATAAGATTTAGAGAAGCACACAGAGAGCTACTAACTCCTGGATTCCAGTATTGTTCAGACAGAAATTCCAAGAGGAGGTAGGGTCAAGACTTGTGCTTGCCTTGTGCTCAGCCTTAAATACCCCTTGGTGTTCCTGGGCCCTTCCCAGGTGGGACTTGGGGTCATTTGGTCACTCAGGAGCTGGGCTGGGGGCTCCAGAGGTGGCTGTGGAGCATTGCCTGTGCTGTGCCAGGGACTGGCAGACACTGCTGGGCTGGGATAGAGGCTCTGGGGGGATTGGGGTTCCAGGGCAGGGCAGGGCTGGGGTTCCAGGGCAGGGCAAGGCTGGACCTGCCCCTTCCTCCCCACACATGAAATGTTTCCAGCCAACAATCTCCTCCAGTCTGTCACATCAGGCAGTGTAGGAGGTGAAATCCCAATTCTGGCCATGGGCACCTGGACAAGAAGGACAGTTCTTTTCCATAGCAATGAAAGCCCCAGGTCTCAGCTCATTTCTGGTTTGATTGCCTGGATTTTGTTTGATTTGGTGTTGCTTTGTTTCCTTGGTGTGCCTGCAATGTCCAGTCAGGAGCAGAGTGACTCTTGCCAAGGAACTTTGTGGTGCTGTCGCTTAATATTAAATCTGTTTTTTGCTGATCCCTTGCCGGGGATTTTTTCAGCGCTCTCAAGCCCTCGTTGGTAACAGGGTGAAGGAGCCCTGGCCCAGGCTCTGGCCCTGGGGGACACGGGGACGCTGCCGGGGGGTCCCTGTCCCCCTGTCCCACCCCCCACAGCCCCGGCCCCCGTCCCCGTGTCAGGCTCTGGGGTCGATCTCGTGGAACATCCTCTGGGGGAGGCTGCGGCGCTGGGGGTGGGGGGACCCGGGGGGACAGGGGACCCCGCTGTGCACGAGCAGCGTTGGACTTCTCTGGGGGAACTGGGAGGTGGGACTGGGGTGGAGTGACCTCCCCAGTGACCTCACACAGCCCCGGTGAGGTCACACAACCCCTGTGATGTCACACAGCCCCTGTAATGTCACACAGCCCACTCTGAGATGTAACAGGCCACCTGTGATTTCATACTGGTGCCCTGTGATGTCACAGCCTGCTATTTGAGGTCACAGTCTGCTCTGTGACGTCACATAATCTGCCCTGTGATGTCACAGCCCAGCCTGTGATGTCACAGACACCCTGTGATGTCACAGCCACCTCTATGATGTCACAGCCACATTTGTGATGTTATGCAGCCTCGCTGTGATGTCACAGCCTGCTCTGTGATGTCACAGTCAGCTCTGTGATGTCACAACCCACTCTGTGATGTCACAGTCAGCTCTGTGATGTCACAACCCACTCTGTATTGTCTCAGCCTTCTCTGTGACATCACACAGCTGCTCTGTGATGTCACAGAGCCCTTTTCTATGATGGCAGAGTCGTCTCTGTTACCTCACAGCCCATTCTGTGATGTCACACAGCCAGCCTGTGATGTCGCAGCTGACTTTGTGACATCACAACCTCCTCTGTGATGTCACAGCCTGCTCTGTGATGTCACAGCCTGCTCTGTGATGGCAGAACTCACTTAACATGTCACACAGCACCTCTGTGGGCTCACAGACCCACCCTGTGATGTCACAACACCTTCAGTGATGGAACACAGCCACCCTATAATGTCACAGCACACTCTTTGACCTCACAGCTTGCTCTGCTCTCTGATGTCATACAGGCATCCTGTGATGTCACAGCCTGCTCTGTGATGTCACATAATAAACCAGTGATGTCACAGCCAACTGTATGATGTCACAACCTGCTCTGTGATGTCACACAGTCACAGAATCACAGAATTGCTGGGTTGGAAGAGACCTTTGAGATCATCAAGTCCAACCCATGCCCTAACACCACCTCAGCTAAACCATGGCACTGAGTGCCACATCCAGTCTTTTTTTAAACACATCCCAGGATGGTGACTCCGCCACCTCCCTGGACAGACAATTCCAGTACTTTATCACTCTTTCCATAAAAAACTTTTTTCCTAATATAAAACCTAAATTTCCCTTGGTCCTGCTTAAGACACTGTCCCCTGGTTCTGTCAGTTGTTGTGAGGAGAGAGACCGACCCCACCTGACTGCAACCACCTTTCAGGAAGCTGTAGAGTGATAAGGTCACCCCTGAGTCTTCTCCAAGCGAAACATCCCCAGCTTCCTCAGTCGTTCCTCACAGGACTTGTGTTCCAGACCCCTCACCAGCCTTGTTGTCCTTCTCTGGACACGCTCCAGCCCCTCCATGTCCTTCCTAAGTTGGGGAGCCCAGAACTGGACACAGCACTCATGGTACGGTGCCAGTACAGGGGAGGAATGCCAAGCACACCAGTGCCAAGTACAGGGGAAGAATGACCTCCCTGCTCCTGCTGGCCACACCATTCCTGATCCAGGCCAGGAGCCATTGGCCTTCTTGGCCACCTGGGCACACTGCTGGCTCATGTCCAGCCTGCTGTCGACCAGTGCCCCCAGGTCCCTTTCTGCCTGGGCACTGTCCAGCCACGCCGTCCCCAGCCTAGAGCATTGCAGGGGGTTATTGTGGCCAAAATGCAGGACTGGGCACATGGATTTATTAAACTTCATCTTATTGAACTCTGACATCTATCCAGCTGTTCCAGGTGACCCTGCAGAGCCCTCCTACCTTCCAACAGATGGACACATGCTCCCAGCTCAGTGTCATCTGCAGATTTACTAATGAAAGCCTCAATCCCCTTATCCATGTGGTCAATAAAAATATTGAACAGAGCTGGCCCAGCACAGAGCCCTGAGGGACAGCACTGGTGACTGTCCCCAGCTGGATGCAGCACCGCTCACCACCACTCTCTGGGCCGGCCATCCAGCCAGTTCTCAACCCACCACAGAGTGCTCCTGGCCCAGCCGTGGGCTGCAGCTTTTCCAGGAGTGTGCTGTGGGAGACAGTGCCAAAGGATTGGCTGGATTCCAAATAGACACATCCACAGCCTTTCCTGCATCCACCTGGAGGGTCACCTGGTCATAGAAGGAGACCAGGTTGCTCAAACACAACCTAGCCCTCCTAAACCCCTGCTGGCTGGGTCTGACACCCTCGCCATCCTGCAAGTGCTGTGTGATGGCACTCAGTGTGAACTGTTCCATGACCTCATGAGAGCGGCTTGGCAAGCTCATCTGCCAGCTCCCTCATCACCCTGGGGTGGATCCCATCTGGTCCCATGGATTTATGAACATCCAAGCAGCTCAGCAGGTCTCTGACTGCCTCCTCTCTGATAATGGGTGCACCATTCTGCTCCCTGGCACCATCAACCAGCCCAGGAGGACAGTTGTCCCGAAGGCAAATCATCTTCTCACTAAAAACTGAGGCAAAAAATGGCGTTAAGCACCTCTGCCTTCTCCTCATCTGCAGTTATTAAATTCCCTTCCACATCTAATAAAGAACAAAGGTCGGTCTTACCTTTCCTTTTACCATTGATATATTTGTAAAAGCATTTTTTATTATTCTTTACAAAAGCTGCCATTTTAAGTTCAAACGGAGCTTTGGCTTCTATAATTTCTTTCCTATATACCCTAGCAAGACCCTTAAATACTTCTGGAGAGACCTGCCCCTCCTTCCAAAGATGATACATCCTCTTTTTATTTATAAGTTCCTTCAAAACCTCATTGCTCATCCAGACTAGATGTTTCTCTCATCGACTCATCTTTCGGCACACGGGGACAGTGTGTTCCTGAGCCCTTGAGATATCTGTTTTGAAGCTTGCCCACCTATCCTGAACTCCTTTGTTTTTAAGGGCTGCTTCCCAAGGAACTCTCTGAAAAAGTCTCCTAAATAGGCCAAAGTCTGCCCTCCAGAAGTCCAATGTAAGAGTCTTATTAGTGTTCCTCCTGACTTCACCAAAATATTGAGAATTCTATAATTTCATGATCACTGTGCCCCAAGTGACCTCCAACCAGTACATCTCCCACCAGCCCTTCTCTATTTGAAAACAGCAGATCCAACATAGTCCCTTTCCTGGTGGGCTCACCCAACAGCTACGACAAAAAATTGTCCTCCACAATCTCTAAAAATTTCCGGACTGCCTTTTTTCAGCTGTATTGAGTTCCCAGCAGATGTCCAGCAGGTTGAAGTCACCTACAAGAACAAGGGCTGATGATCCAGAAACATTCTCTAGCTGCTTATAGAATGAGTTGTCCACCTCTTCCCAGCTGGGTGGACGATAACAGACTCCCAGTAGGATGTCAGCCTTGTTGGCCTTCCCCCTAAGTCTCACCCATAGACATTCAACTCCATCATCATTAGTTTCAACATTTGTAGCATCAAAAGCCTCCCTAATGTAAAGGGCCACCCCTCCACCTCTTCTCCCTTTCCTGTCTTGCAGCCATCCAGTGCAGCGCTCCAGCCATGTGAGTTGTCCCACCCTGTTTCTGTGAGGGCAATTACATCATAGCTCTGGAGCTGCACCATGGCCTCCAGCTCTTCTTGTTTGTCACCCATGCTGTGTGCATTGGTGTACATGCACCTCAGCTGGGCTGCTGATTTCACCCCTAACTCAGGCTTACCACCCACGAGCCTGCTTCCAGACAACCCAGCTGCATCCCCTTCCCCTTCAGACCTAGTTTAAAGCCCTCTCAACAAGTTCTGCCAGTTCATGAGCTAAAATTCTTCTGCTCTTCACAGAAAGATGGAGCCCATCTGGTCCAAGCAGGCCAGGTGCTGTAAAAGTTGCCCCATGATTAAAGAATCCCAAATTTGGCCAATGACACCAACCCTTGAGCCACTCGTTGATAATGTGAGCTCTCCTATTGCTTTCACCATTTTTCTCAGACTCCAGAGGGACTGAGGAAAAGACTGTCTGTGCCCCTGTCCTATTAACCACCTGACCCAATGCCCTAAAGTCCCTTTTAATTGCTCTGACACTCCTCTTTCAAATCTCATCACTGCCAGCCCAGGGTATCAGCAGTGGGTAATAATCAGAGGGCTGAATCAGCCCAGGCAGTGTGTCAGTGATATCCCGTACCCGGGCCCCAGGGAGGCAGCAGACCTCTCTGTGGGGTGGCTCTGGTCGATATATGGGGCCCTCTGTTCCCCTCAGGAGGGAGTCACCCACCACGATCACCCTTCTTTCCTTTTTGATGTTAGAGGTGCTGATCTGTCTCACAGATGAATCATAATTGGGAGGCTCACTGGGCAGATAATTTTCTTCTAAACCATCTGGCTGACTCTCCAGATCCGGGGGATCATACCGAATCTGAAATGGCACCTGACTTGGGAGAGGGGGTTGAGAGGGATTTTTATTATTACCTCCTCGAGTAGGTACCCACTCCCACTCCCCTTCATCAGCCAGGTGTCCTTCTATAGCCTGACAGTGGGAGGTGTGGGAGACAGTGGGAACCAAGGAGAGCATTGCTGCACTGCCAGACCTCATGGAACCAAGGATCCATTGTGACACTGCAGGGCCCTGGGGCACCACGGTGCCATTGTGACACTGCAGGGCCCAAGGATCCAAGGGACTTTGTGACACCAGAGGGACATTGTGACACTGGGAGGCCTCATGGAATCATGGAGAGCACTGGGATACTCTGGGGCCTCATGGAACCATGGTGACACCAAGTTGGCTGGGGGTGTTGATCTGCTGGAAGGCAGGAGGGCTCTGCACGGGGACCTGGACAGGCTGGATCCAGGAACCAAATCCAACAAGGTGAGGTTTAACAAGTCCATGTGCCAGGTCCTGCACTTTGGAGACAACAACCCCTGCAGAGCTACAGGCTGGGGACAGAGTGGCTGGACAGCAGCCAGGCAGAAAGGGACCTGCAGGGACTGATGGACAGCAGGCTGGACATGAGCCAGCAGTGTGCCCAGGTGACCAAGAAGGCCAATGGCTCCTGGCCTGGATCAGGAATGGTGTGGCCAGCAGGACCAGGGCAGTGATTCTTCCCCTGTGCTCAGCACTGGTTGGGCAGCACCTCGAGTGCTGTGTCCAGTTCTGGGCCCCCCAATTTAGGAAGGACCTGGAGGGGCTGGAGCATGTCCAGAGAAGGGCAACAAGGCTGGTGAGGGGTCTGGAGCTCAAGTCCTGTGAGGAACAGCTGAGGGAGCTGCAGTTGTTTATCCTGGAGAAGAGGAGTCTCAGGGGACACAAGGCGGTGTCAGGGCACAGGTTGGACTTGATGATCTCCAAGGTCTTTTCCAGCCTTGCTGATTCTGGGATTCTCTGAAACCACCCTTGGAGCAGTTGCAGGAGGAGCCCTGGGCCTCCTCTTCAGAAGCTCCAGCAGCCCAGGTCCCTCAGCTTCTCCTCACAGCCCCAAAGCCCATCCTGTCAGTCCTGCAGAGCCTCTGCAGCCCCTCCTCACTGCCCAGAACAGGCAGCCCCACAGCCAGACACAGCAGCCCAGATGTGCCCCCCTGGCCTGGGCTGCCTCTGGCAAGGGAGCAGCACGAGGCACTGCAGGAGCCTGCAGACAATTCCTGCAGCACTTGTGGGATGATCCTGCTCCCCAAGGGACGATCCCATGGTGCCAAGTCAGGAACTGGGATGGGGAGTGGGGCCAGAGAGGAAAGGGCAAACAGGGATGGGCTGTTTGCAAGGGAGGGAACAGGGGTGAGGAAGAGAAATAAATTTGTAGCAGGAAGAGTAAAGAAAGCAGAGGTGAAGCCAAGGAAATGCTCAGGGCAGTTTGGGGGTGGCTGCCAGGCAGCCCTGGCTCTGAGCAGCAGCATCTGCAGTGGAACAGGAAACTCCCAGCTGATGGGAACAAACTTTCTGGCTGACTGCAGAGGCCAGGATAAAGCTGAGTGTTTTCCCTGGTGTCCCCCAGCCCTTCCTGGCCCCAGGGGCTGATGGCATTTGTGCTCCCTCAGGTTCATGTCCCCACAGCAGCAGCATGGGGGTGCTCCCGCCTGCTGTGTGCAATGCAAACAGGGGCTCTTGACGTTTCTTTGTGGACAACATTAATATGTAAAACAAAGAAAAAGAACCTCCAAAAGGAAAACAACAGAAAGTATCAAAGATGACATTTATTACAAGTGTTTTGCAGAAATTGGCCAGCAGTTTAATGTTCCCAAAACCATCCAGTCATCAGTGTCCACACTGCAGCCTTGAGCTCCTGGTTCCTCAGGCTGTAGATGAGGGGATTCAGGGCTGGAGGCACCACTGAGTACAGAACTGACAGTGACAGATCCAGGGATGGGGAGGACATGGAGGAGGGCTTCAGGTAGGCAAGAGTGCCAGTGCTGAGGAACAGGGAGGCCACGGCCAGGTGAGGGAGGTAGGTGGAAAAGGCTTTGTGCCGTCCCTGCTCAGAGGGGATCCTCAGCACGGCCCTGAAGATCTGCACATAGGAGAAAACAATGAACACAAAACAGCCTAAATATAGAAGAGCACTTAGTACAATAAGCCCAGCTTCCCTGAGTTTGCAGTGTGATCTTGAGGATCTGGGGGATTTCACAGAAGAACTGGTCCAGGGCATTGCCATGGCACAGGGGCAGGGAAAATGTATTGGCTGTTTGCAGCAGAGCATTGAGAAAGCATTGAGCACTGGCCCAGGCAGCTGCTGCCATGTGGGCACAAGCTCTGCTGCCCAGGAGGGTCCCGTAGTGCAGGGGTTTGCAGATGGACACATAGCGGTCGTAGCACATGATGGTCAGGAGGGAAAGCTCTGTTCCAAGGAAGAAGAAAAGCAGAAAAACCTGTGCAGCACATCCTGTGTAGGAGATGGTGGTGGTGTCCCAGAGGGAATTGTGCATGGCTTTGGGGACAGTGGTGCAGATGGAGCCCAGGTCGCTGAGGGCCAGGTTGAGCAGGAAGAAGAACATGGGCGTGTGCAGGTGGTGGCCGCAGGCTACGGCGCTGATGATGAGGCCGTTGCCCAGGAGGGCAGCCAGGGAGATGCCCAGGAAGAGGCAGAAGTGCAGGAGCTGCAGCTGCCGCGTGTCTGCCAGTGCCAGCAGGAGGAAGTGGCTGATGGAGCTGCTGTTGGATGTTTCTTCATTCTGGGAATCATGGACGATTGAAAGAAGTTATTGACAAGACGGGGAAGATTTCAGTGTGTCATTCCTATGTTTTTTTATTAGGAATCCCCCCAAAAATACTTCTCCTTGTTGGCTGAACTTTGCTCAGCCTTTTTTCACTGAGGTCAGGTTTGTGCTGCTGCCTCATCTTCGACACTGCTCTCAGCCTGAACACTGGGGAGCCCATAGGGAAAACAGGGCTCGCTGTGCCCCAGTGCAGTCAGACCTGCGGGTCCCACACAGGAGCCCTTTGCTCATTTCAGCTTTCTCTGTTTCAGGGTGATCAAACTTCCAACGTGATTGAACAATAAAGTGGCCTTTTTGAAGACTTCAGTTTCATTGTCAGCATCTCTAAATTCTTCTACCTTTCCCTGTGCAGCTGGAAATGGAGGGATACCAAGGGTTGGTCTGGCTCTCTGCTTTTTTTGTCAGTGCTACCCAGAGTGCTTTTGTCACAGGAAACTCAGACTTTTTGTCACAGGCATCATGATTAGCAGATCTTGAAATGCTCTCAAGTCCCTGAGCACTAAGTCACGGAGAATTAAAGCCACACAGGCCACATCTGCAGTGCTCAAACACAGCCCTGTTGCTGCTGCTGCTGCTGAAATAGAATCAACTGACAGAGGCCATCACAGAAATTGCCTCAGGAATGCCAAATCAAATGAAAAAATCCACCAGGAGAAAGAGAAACCAGAATTTTTCGACTCGCTTCATTGTTTCTTCTGAGCAGCAGCAGAAAATGGAGATGCCCAGAGATATTTCCAGCTGCTGCTGATCCCAGTGGAGCCCAGCCTGCTGCCCTGTCCCAGCTTTCTCACCCTCCAGCAGACGCCCTGGTTCCCTGCAGGTGCCGTGGGATGGCACTCAGGAGGATCTGCTCCAAGGCCTTCCCCTGGAGCACGCTCAGGCTGCCAGGCCTATGGATCCTGGATCATCCTTCCCACCGAGCCTTCCTGTGCACGGCTGTTCCATTTGCACCTTTGCACTCAGCTCAGACTTCTCCACTTCACCAGGAGTGCTGGGAAAGGATGGAGAGCAGCCTGGCAAGCTCTTTCTGCAGCTCCCTCTTTACCCTCGGGGAGGGAGAACATTCCACAGGAAAGCAACTGGTGCCACAAGGAGCGGGTGGCCTCAGGCACCTTTGGGGATGGAACAAGGCCGTGGTTTGACATAAGTAAGCACAAGCAATTCACATGAGTAAACAAGTAATTAGCACAGACATGCCTAAGTACTTAGCACCAGTTAGCATAACAAAAACCTGGTGGCCTAACTTGACATGAGAGTGACCTGACAAAAAGCTTTAGACACAGTCTACCAGAAGAACTAAGGGCAAGTGTGGAATCAGCCCTGTGCAGGGAAGCCCTGAGGAAGACTTTGTGCTGCTTTGGGGCATCGAGACCGCTCCTGGCCAGGGCCTGGACATCAGCTTCAAGTATGGGAATCTGACACAATGCATTTCCAACCGCCTGCCTATGGAATCACCTCAGCAGTGTAAAGATGGATGGTGTTTTGGATACAACTCCTACATCAACCCACTGAAATTTATACATGGTGGAGAAACATTTCAGTGGGTGCAGACCCCTGCCCTCCTGCCATGTCAATCAAAGGGCTTTTGGCTGACAATGCATTTGTCTGCTGATTTGTTTGAATGAGGGAGACCCCTCAGGACTGCTGTATCCTGAGGGAACACCG
This sequence comes from Anomalospiza imberbis, assembly GCF_031753505.1. Lineage (NCBI taxonomy): Eukaryota > Metazoa > Chordata > Aves > Passeriformes > Viduidae > Anomalospiza > Anomalospiza imberbis. The sequence continues at coordinate 21,831 of NW_027099367.1, forward strand.
TTGGCCTTGGCCTGTAGGCACCTGCACAAGCTTAAAATCAGCTGCCTCAGCTTCCAGGACCTCTCTTGGCCGGCATCCTGACATGGATGCAGGATTGCTGTGAGGCACTGCTGGGACCCAGCGGGACAGGACCGGCTGTCTCGTGTCCACGTAGCACCCCTCACACAGCCAGGGCCATCCCGAAACCAGACAAACACTCACGTGTCAGCACAGGGGAGCAAGGAGCACTGGGCTCCTCTCAGGGTATCTCAGCTGGGCTCACTCCACAACACACCCCCACTTTCAGGCCTGCTGATGCCCAGCTGCCAGAAATGCCTACCTTGTTCTCTCCAGGGTGCACAGGGAGAGCCAATGAGCAGGACGCCTTGGGAGGCAAACCTTCCCAGCCTTTTCTGAGGCCAGGGACACACCAAGATCAGCCAAGACTCTCCACGCTGCCTGGCTCACCCAGCCCAGCTCTGTGCTGGCCCTGGGCCACAGCAGCTTCCACCAAGCAAAGCCAAATGCACATTGCCAAGAGTTGAAACACAGCAGACAGGGAAGATGTGAAAAGTGTGTGTGTAAAGGCCTTTTAATTCACAGCTCTCAGAGAGAGCTCTGGGGCTCACGGCTGGACAGAGACGCTCCTGCTCACGCCTCTGTCCAAAGGGGGGAACACACCCTGCTGCAGGTGCTTGGGTTGGTCTCCACAGGTCCAGGCGGATGCCAAACCTGCTCTTCACAGCCTTCTCCCTTGCCCTGCCCCTCTGCCAAGTGCAACGGGCCTCAGGCAGTGAAAGGACCACAGAGAGCCAAAGGAGGACCCTTGCACCTACATTACTGGGAGCTCCCTGGGAAGCACTTTCCTTGAGAAGCAAGCCCCTTTCCTCCAAAGGCATTTCCCCACATGTGTAGCTGTCCTGGGGAACATCAACACACTCTTAAGAAAAGCTGGCAAGGCTGAATGACTTCAGGTCCTTTCAGGACAGGCACTCCGGCTGTAGCTCGTATTCCCCCAAGTGTGTTTCCAGGTGGAGGTTCAGAGGGGCAGCCCCAGGCCCTCTACAAACACAAGCTGCCTGCTGCCTCTTCACCTGCCTCAACTCCTGCCTGCGGTCACTGCAGCAAAACCAGGCTGTTCCAGCCAGAGCCCAGAGCCCAGAGCCCTGTTCCTGCAGACATCTCTTGCCAGCACCTTCCAGGACTCTCCGCTGTGCATGCAGCACTTTTCATGCCTGCTCTCAACAGGCTTTGGAACGCAGAGCACAACCTGGCTGGCTCTGCCACCAGCACAGCCCAAACACAGGGGGAGGAAGAAGCAGCAGGGGTTGTTTTGCGGCCATGCCCAAGAGAAACTGGAAGGGTGCCCTCCCTCTGGTCTCCCTTGGTTGGCTTTCTGACTGGGTCTGAGGCTGGGGCTGCCATTCCTCGGTTGTGGGGACCAGAACCACACCCGGGATCCCAGCACTGCCTGACAGCGCTCCGGGCACTGGCACAGTCACATGTCTGAGTCTCGAGCACCGTGCTGCTGCTTCAGCTGCTCTTAGGCACACCAAAGCTCTCTGTTAAGCCCAGATGGTCTCTGGTTCTGCCCTCTTCCTGATCCTGTGCCAGGATGGAGCACTGCTGTGCTTTCAGGAAGCTATTCTTGAAAACTTGCAGCATTCCAAGCTCCTTTGCCCTCCGTGGATGCTTGCCATGGAATCCCTCACAGCTGGGTTCAGAGCATCCTCAGCTTGGCTCTTCCAAAATCCAGGGGCTCCAGGGTGCTCAGCAAGATCTGTAACTCCACAGTGTTGTGGAACTGGACCTTCAGCACAGGGTCCTTCCCAGCTTGATCTGCCCTCGTTCCTCTGAATGTGTGCACAAAACACGGCGTGGAAGAGAACGGCAGGAGGGGCCTGTGTGTCCCAGGGCCCCGGATTTGCATCACTTCAGCTCCACAGAGATGCAGGTAAAGCGAAGAAGCCAAAGTGTTCATTAATGGAAGGTGAAGCAAAGGGATGAGCTGGGAGGGAAGAAAGGGGATAGGCAGGGTCTGAGGGCTGCAGGGAGGGAGCTGTCAACAGGGAGGGAGAAGGCAGGAGCTATGGGAGCTTCCCACAGGCTCAGCTGTGCCAGTCATCAGCTGTGCCTGGAGCTCCAGCTGGTCTCCTCTGGTCTCCAGGTGGTCTCACCTTCCAAGGGATCTGCAGGTCTTAAAGAGACACTGGTTCTTCTGAACCAGCAGATGAAAGTAGTTCTGCAGCTCTTCCCTCCAACATCACCTGAACAAATGTGCTTCTACAGGAGGGGCTGTTGTTTTCACTCAGGGCTTGAAGGGCTGGAAGAGAGAGGAACAGAGCCACGGTCAGAGCCTGGATCTGCTGGAATCCAAGGAGACCTTTCTGCCAGGGCCATCCCACCTAGACTGGACACAAGAGGAGAGGAATTTCCCTCCCAGGTCAGGGCTGTGGTGCAACACGTCCCCAGAAGGAGACTGGAGCAGCCCAAGGCTTTGTGTGGCCAGGCAGGGGCAGGCAGGAGGCAGAGCTGTCAGCAAAGGAAGGGGCCAGCGAGGTGGGGCAGCCGGGGGATGACGACAGCCTGCAGGGACAGAGGCCAGGGCAGGGACACCGCAGGACAGCCTGGGCTGCAGAGGGCACAGGGATGTGCAGCAGCTGCAAGGCCCTGACAGAGCCAACCTGTGCAGCCCTTTGGCCATGGCTGCTGGCCCTGGGCCTGAGGCCACGAGGGGACAAGTGACCCTTGCAGCCCTGGGGCCTCATGGCCTCCTTGTCCCTGCTCAGCAGCCTGGCAGGGGCCGCCCCATGGTCCTGCCCTTGGCATGGCACATCCCCACATGGCAGTGCCCATCCTGGGAAGAGCCCTGAGCAAGGAGGGAGGGACAGGATCTGCCTTGCCAGGGGCTGGGGCTCAGCCTTGGCCCTTTGCATTCCTGAGACACATCCAGGTTTGCTCAGCACCAGAGACACCTTTGCCTTGTTTGTCCCCACCTGTCATCAGTGCCTCCAGTTCTCTGCTCTGCCTGGGGCCTGGGGACACTTTGATATGAATTGTGTCCTTGAGTGGAACCCATTAACAGTTAAAGAAAGTTTGGACTTTGAATCTGACTTTTTGAGTTCTTGAGAAGCTCTTTGAGCACACTCTGAGGGACTGGGTCTGATGCAAACAGCACCAAAGCCCCAGAGGTCATTAAAGTCTTGGTGCTGTGTCTGTGCTGCTGAGCTGGGCCGGGCTCCTGGCCCAGAGGCAGCTCCTGGTAAGGGCAGCGCTTCAGAGAGACAGCTCTGGCCAGGAGCAGCTCCTGTGCACAGCCCAGCAGGGCTGGGGCCCTGCCAGGGCATCCCAGGGACACGAGCAGGGCACAGACAGAGCTCACAGGGGCTCAGCACTGGCAGGGGCTGTGGGGTGTCCCAGAGGGGGCTGTGTCACAGCAGCACCTCTGTGGCTGTGTCACGGAGGCACAGAGCAGCTGTGATGTCAGAGAGGGGCTGTGTGACTGCACAGAGTGGGTTGTGAGAGGTCACAGACTGGGCTGTGACATCACAGAGTGTGTTCTGTGAGGTCATCAAGCAGCTATGGCATGACAGAGGGGACTGTGTGACATCACAGAGCAGGCTGTGACATCATGGCATGGCTGTACGACATCATAGAGCAGGCAGTGAGGTCAAAGTGTGTGCTGTGACATTACAGAGTGGCAGTATGACATCACAGGGAGGGTTTTGTGGCATCACTGAGGGGGTTGTGACATCACAGGGCAGGCTGTGACGTCATAGAGAAGGGTATAAGGCAATAGAGCAGATCCTGCCATCATAGAGGGTGGCTCTGTGACAACAGAGAGTGGGTTGTGACATCACCGGGTGGCTGTGTAATGTCATAGAACAGGCCGTGACATCAAAGAACAAATAGTGACATTGCAGGGTGACATTGTGACATATCACAGTCTTCTGTGACATCACAGAGCAGCTGTATGACATCACAGGGTGACAACTCAGAGTTGGCTCTGTGACATCACAAGGAGCTGTGTGACATCACAGGGGCTGTGTGACATCACCGGGGCTGTGTGAGGTCACTGGGGAGGTCACTCCACCCCAGCCCCCCCTCCCAGTTCCCCCAGAGAAGTCCAACGCTGCTCGTGCACAGCGGGGTCCCCTGTCCCCCCTGGTCCCCCCGCCCCCGGCGCCGCAGCCTCCCCCAGAGGATGTTCCACGAGATCGACCCCAGAGCCTGACACGGGGACGGGGGCTGGGGCAGTGGGGGGTGGGACAGGGGGACAGGGACCCCCCGGCAGCGTCCCCGTGTCCCCCAGAGCCAGAGCCTGGGCCAGGGCTCCTTCACCCTGTTACCAACGAGGGCTTGAGAGCGCTGAAAAAATCCCCAGCAAGGGATCAGCAAAAACCAGATTTAATATTAAGCGACAGCACGGCAAAGTTCCTTGGCAAGAGTCACTCTGCTCCTGACTGGACACTGCAGGCACACCAAGGAAACAAAGCTACAACAAAACCAAACAAAATCCAGGCAATCAAACCAGAAATGAGCTGAGACCTGGGGCTTTCATTGCTGTGGAAAAGAACTGTCCTTCTCATCCAGGTGCCCATGGCCAGAATTGGGATTTCACCTCCAACACTGCCTGTTGTGACAGGCTGGAGGAGATTGTTGGCTGGAAACATTTCATGTGTGGGGAGGAAGGGGCAGGTCCAGCCTTGCCCTGCCCTGGAACCCCAGCCCTGCCCTGCCCTGGAACCCCAATCCCCCCAGAGCCTCTATCCCAGCCCAGCAGTGTCTGCCAGTCCCTGGCACAGCACAGGCAATGCTCCACAGCCACCTCTGGAGCCCCCAGCCCAGCTCCTGAGTGACCAAATGACCCCAAGTCCCACCTGGGGGAAGGGCCCAGGAACACCAAGGGGTATTTATGGCTGACCACAAGGCAAGCACACATCTTGACCCTACCTCCTCTTGGAATTTCTATCTGAACACTGCTGGAATCCAGGAGTTGGTAGCTCTGTGTGTGCTTCTCTGTATATTTTTTGTCTTTCTCTCTTTCTGTGTCTATTTCTTCTATTTTGGTCCTCGTGCAAATGTTGATTAACTTAAAATTGAATGAACTAATGGTCTGTGAAATTGAATGGCCCAAGGTAATGCTTTGGGAAGTGTTTTTGTTGATTGAATGTCATGCTAAACCTTTTACCAAAGTTTCTCTGGGTTTCTAAAGTTGCCAGTAAAGGCTGTTTTGTTGTTTTGAGCTCCTGAGAATCTCTTGTTGGTATTTCTCCAGTGCATCCAACTCAGAGGACACAAACAATTGTAATTCCTCTTAAATGTCTCCTTGAGAGAGTTGTTTGGGGGATGGGAGTCAGGGCTTGTGTGTCCTGCTTGGCACAGCCCAGGCAGGGCTTTCACAGCCACATTCCACACTCCATTTCCCAGCTGGAGCCGCTGGTGCCTCTGAGTTCTGCTGCCCCAGCCCCAGGGACGCTCTCCTTGTCTGCCCATTCCCCCATGGTCCCTGGGCAGGGATGGCCTCAGTGGGGGCTGCTGACATCCTCAGCACCTTGGAGCGCCCTGGAGCCACCTCCAGCCATGGACGGCAGCCAGTGACGGGGAATGCCCCGGGGTGAGGAGGGAGGACACCAGCAGAGCATCCCCACGAGCCAACGAAGAAGACAGTGCCGGGATCAGGCGGGAGGAGCACGGACCCCCACCGGAGCATCCTCCAAAGGTAAGGTGTTTTCCAAAGTAAAATTGGCAAAAAATCTTATTAAATTCTGTGTCTGATCTTTGCTGTCCCCACGAGTCGCTCGCCACCCACACAAATCACAAAGTTACCCCTCAAAAGTGGGACTGGGAGCACACAGACCCTTCCCCATAGTCTAGGGACTCCCAGAACACCCCTCCCTATGGACTGGCCACCCCAGAAATGGGGCTAGGACCTCCAGAGAAACCTTCCCATTACCATAAAACCCCCCAAAATGGTGCTGGTACCTCCAGAGCCCCATCTCCATGGGACTGGAACCACCACAGACCCATCTCCATGAACCTACAACCCCCAGAAATGGGACAGGGACCCCCAGAGACCCCTCCCTATGGGCCTGGGATCCCCAGAATGGGGCTGGGACTCCCCCATGTGAGCCACGCCCACTCCCTGCCTTGCCCCTCCCCCAGCGTCAATCCAACCAATCAGCGCCTGGAACAATCAATGCAGGAAAGCCTTCCTCATCGACCAATGAGATCGCTCTCTCGTTCTGGCCCCACCCCTTCGTTGTGACATCACAAGCGGCCGTGACACTCAGCCCCTCACCACTATGACATCACTGCGCTCCCATTGGCTGTCGGTGGGAGGGCGGGGCTTGCCCGGTCTACAAAAGGCGTGTGCCGGCACACAGGGCTCAGTGCGGGCCTGGCGATGGGGCGGCAGTGGCCCGGGAGCCACCTCTGGCCGCGGAGCGTCGTCCTGGTGCGAGGACGATGGAACCGGGAGGACCAGGGCAACCAGCGGAGCATCCCTGGGGCTGAGGAAGGAGAACACCGACGCAGCATCCCCCCGGGGCAATGAGCATTTAGGGATTTTAGGGATTGTAGAGAGTAGTTTAGTATGTCACATGGGTGAGAAGTTTAGGTTTTACAATTTTTAGCATATTGTAGATGGGTACAGGAGCTGTCACATCTTCAGCAGAGGAGGACACACCTTCAGCAGGAGCTGTCACAGCTTCACCAGGTGTTGGGGAATGGCTGCAGGAACAGGGTCATGGATCGATGGAACAATTGTTCCAGCAATCCTCTGTTTGAGACCCCAGACCTGAGCTCTGTGCCCGGGAGGAGCTCTGGCCTGGGAAACTGGCCTGGGAACAGCATTGTGTCTGGGTCTGGGAAACAGCACTGTGCCTAGCCTAGGAACAGTACACTGTGCATGTACAGATAGCAAAAAAGCAGCATATCCTTGAGATATGAGTTGTACAAGAACAGGATGTAAAACAAGATGTACCTAGCAAAGTAAAATATATCAAGCTAGCAGATGAAACACTTAGCTGCAGCTGAAACCGCACGTAGGAGAACATGTAACAATGAACCTTTATTAATTAAACAATGAGAGCTTGTTGCTAACATTGCTTGTGAAAGACTGTATAAACTGACAGGATCTTTGAATAAATCAGAGCTTGCTTATCAGTCATATTGATTGTGTGCTTGTCTTCCCTCACTGCCCACGGCAAATCTTGGCACCCAGAACAGGGACCCTTGCAACCCTCAGGGGTCCCGGTGCCTCTCTGACTAAGGCGGTGAGCCCGGAGCAGCGCCGAATATGCAGCGTTCAGAGGGCTGGAAGTCTACTCGATGCTGGCATAAGGAGTCCTCTCGAGCCTGGGTCAGAGCAAGACTTGCCATCTGGGGAGTCAGGACAAGACTCGCCGTCCAGGGGAGAGCTGCCGGCTTGCAAGGTACAAAGGCTGCACTTAAGGGTCAGATTATGGAAAGCGAAGTAGCTCTTCAATTACTTACAGAAACGTGACTTAGCTGACATAGATTTAGGTAAAGATCCGCCAGCTTTGTACACCTATGGTCGGGCTCAAGGCTTATTTAAAGCCTCGGGGGATCTCTTTGATGAGAAAGAGTGGCGTGGATTAGAGAACATTCTTTAGTTTAAGGTGATTGATGATGATAAGGCTGCCCGAAAGCTAATGAGGTCGTGGCGCTCAGTCATAAATTGTTTGCAGAAGTATCCAGCAGAAAAGAAAGTTGCTGCTGTTGCTACTGCCACTCTAGAAGGGGTTAAACTAGGAATGCATTCTTTAGAGGTTGATTACAATCCTATTCCTCCAGTAAGAAATATTATTGAAATTAAGAGCAGATCGAGTGATAAGCAACCTACTGCTCCCCCTGCTTTTAATCCTGCCTTTAATGCTGCTCAGTCAGCCACAGATCCCCTCCCCGGGAATGAACAATCAGTAATAAATGGTGAAAGACTTCCACAGGCTAAAAGAAAGCAGCTGCAGGATGAAACTGTTCAGAACAGCCACAAAAGAGTTTTAGTGACATCTGCTAGTAATCCTTTTAAGCAAGAACATCCTAAAAATGTACCAGGAATACACAGAATGAATTGGTTGAGTATCCAAAAAGAAGCAATAAGCAATAAAGATTATGACGTGTTCTACTATTTCTGACATAGATTGCCAAGCTTTTCCTGTTGCTTATACACCGAATGCAGGAGGGGGAGAAACAACCAATTATCATCCTGTGGATTGGAAATTGCTTTCACAATTGAGAGCCACAGTTAATGACTGTGGGCTACATGGGGAACCTGCAAAGCAAATGCTTAATTCCATATGGGGCTCAGGTTTACTTCTTCCAAAAGATATTAAAAGTATCATAAGAATAATTATGACACAGTCTCAGTTAATGCTGTGGCAAGCCCACTAGCATAAATTATGTAATCATTTTGCAAAAACTCCACGACAGCAGAATGAGCCCTTACTTGGGATAACTGTTGAACAATTAATAAGTGTTGGGCAATTCACTACAATTGAAATGCAGGCACAAGTAGGGGCTAAAGTATGAAAAGCTACCATACAATTAACTAGAGAAGCAATCTCCAAGGTTAGGACAAAACCAGTATCTCCTTCTTCTATGTCTATTAAGCAAGGCAGAAATGAGCTTTTTACTTCCTTTGTGGATTGGGTGACTGAGGCTATCAATTTGGCTAATGTACAAGACTTCATGAAGAGAACCCTATTACGACAGTGTGTTTTAGAAAATTGTAATACCTCTACTAGAAGTATTCTTAACACAATGAGCATTGATGCAACAGTGGAGGAAATGCTAGAAAGAATGTCGAGGGTTCCTGCAGGTCCTCAGGCAATGTTAGTAGAAGCACTCAGGGATGTAGGGGAAGATTTGGTGCAAGCCCAAACACAAGCCTTTGCTGCCCTGACTCCATTACAACCGACAAATAAGTTTAAACAACAACCTCGTATAAAGTGTTACCGATGTGGGAAAATGGGACACTTTTGTCACAACTGCAGAGAAGGGACAGTATGGTGTAACAAATGTTCTGTGAACTCCCATTCCACTCAAGTTTGTAGGCGATCAAGAAACGCAACACGGAGCGCGAAGGGCAGCGGCGCGAAGATCCCAACGGCGGCTCCCGTATGGAATGCTCCAGACAGCTGCAGCCAGCTAGCTCTCTCCAGCCAGCCACCAGAGGGAGCCTCAGCCTGGACCTGGCAACCACAATAAACATTACCCTGATTGATCAAAAGCCTGTAAAAATCCCTGCTGGGGTCAAGGGACCGGTAATGCACAAAGATAAACCTTGTGGTGCTCTTCTTTTAGGTCGATCATCTGCTGGTTTGAAGGGTCTTTTTGTGTTACCTGGTGTTATTGATGCTGATTTTACAGGTGAAATTCTTATTGTTGCTATGACATTTTATCCTCCTTTGTTTATTTCTAAGGGTAGTAAAATCGCTCAGCTAGTGCCTACATTACAGTTGACAGAACCTGCCTCGACCACCATACAGCAACAAAGGGGGTCGGCAGGATTTGGACCTACAGGAGGTATGGCACTTCTTTGTCTTCCCATGGAGGAGCGGCCCAAAACTCCTGTTATTTTGGAGAATGGTCATCAAAAGCTGCAGCTAATGGCACTCCTCGATACTGGAGCAGACATCACTATCATCAGCAGGGTCTGTTGGCCTACCTCTTGGTCACTTTCTCCTATGATTGCTGGAGTTGAGGGGGTAGGGGGGTCTGCTTCAGTTTGCCGCAGTAAGGACAAAATTCGTTTATTACTGGATGGTCACACCTGTGTGCAATTTGTTACTGTTATGCCATTACCACACAAAGTTGAAGCATTAATTGGCAGAGATATCCTTATACAATTAGGAGCTTGCCTGGTGACAAAAGATCGTTTTTAGTAGCGGTCACTACTTGGGCTTTCCCGATCCACCTAACCTGGAAATCTGATGATCCAGCATGGATCGAGCAGTGGCCGCTAAAAAGAGAAAGCCTGCAACAAGCACATGCCCTAGTTAGTGAACAATTGAATCAGGAGCACATTAAACCTTCTACTAGTCCGTGGAACACTCCAATATTTGTAATCAAAAAGAAATCTGGTAAATTTTGTTAGCTTCATGATTTACGTGCAGTCAATGCCCAAATGGAGGCAATGGGGGCACTACAGCCAGGCCTCCCAAATCCAGCCATGTTACCTGAGGGCTGGAACCTCAGGTTCCTCGATTTAAAGGTCCTTGATTTAAAGGACTGTTTCTTCACAATTAGCATCCATCCAAATGATACTAAACAATTTGCATTTACATTACCTTCCCTGAATCATGAGGCACCTGCAAGTCGGTATGAATGGGTGACCCTTCCTCAAGGGATGCGCAACAGTCCTACACTGTGTCAATTGTTTGTAGATACTGCCTTACTACCCATTCGAACTGCTTGTCCTAATATGATAATACACCATTATACAAATGATATTTTGTTTACACAAGAAACTTCATTTACTGTTCAGCAAGAAACCTTTATTTTCACACAGCTACATAATCACAAATTATGTGTTGCCCCAAAAAAATTCAGCGTTCTACACCCTAAAAATATTTAAGCTAAATAATTTTTAATAGACACATTCAACCACAAAAAGTTGCTCTGCAACTCAATTTACATACTCTGCATATTATGCAACAATTCATAAGAGACATTCAGTAACTCCATCCAGTTGTCACTATTTCAAATTATGAACTTAATAAATTAAAACCATTACTAAAAGGTACAAATCCCACTGCACCCATTCAATTAACTAATAAACAGTGTGCAGTTGTAGCAAATATTGCTGATACTATAGCCCAGAGAGCTGTTAATCATAGAAATCCTGACTTACCTATAAACATTACTATTCTGTCTCATCCAAAACACCTTATGGGAGCTCTCACTCAACAGCTAAAAAACAAAAGAGGAAAACAGGAGGATACAAAGGTGTTAGAATGGGTGTTTGGACCTTTACAGCCTAGCAATTCTATTCAACCACGCATGGAGGCGCTTGCACTCTTGATTCGGAAAGGCCAGAAACGCGTGGTACAGATTACAGGGGAAGAGCCACAAAGAATTTTTGTTCCGATAAAACAGGCTGATTTAAACTGGTTTTTACAACATTCTCCTGAATTACAAGCTAGCATTTTAGACTCTAATGCTGAAATTCAATTGTCACCGCTGTCTTCACCTATTCTGCGCTGGATCTCCTCACAAAAATGGCTATTACAGCCAAAATATAGTGAAACACCATTGATTAATGCTGTTACTGTGTTCACAGATGCAGGTCACAAATCACGAAAAGCTGCTCTCACCTGGAATGAACAGGGGCAATGGAATCATGTCATAATAAAAGGACAAGAATCAGATACTCTACAGACATTGGAACTTTCAGCAATTGTGTGTGCATTTTGTCGATGGATGCATGATCCTATAAATGTTGTGTCTGACTCTTTGTATGCAGTTGGGGTAACGCAGCGTATTGAGGATGCTCTGTTACGAGAAGTGCAAAATCAGTGCTTGAATGCACTTTTCGCACAGTTGCAGTCTGCAATACGACAAAGATCTGCTCCATATGCTATTTTTCACATCAGGAGTCATAAGTGGGTGGAAGGATTAGGAGAAGGTAATGCTTGTGCTGATAGACTGGTGTCAATAACTGTGCCTATGGACAATTTCACAAAAGAACGCAATGCCCATGCCTCGTTTCATCCAAATGCAAAAGGGCTACAGCGTTGCTTTGATATTACAATGGAAGAAGCCCGAGGAATTGTCAGAGCATGTCCAGACTGCAGTCATCACAATGGACCATGTCTCGGCCTGGGGGTAAATCCTCGAGGTTTAGACCCTAATGAATTGTGGCAAATGGATGTGACACACGTAGCTGAATTTGGGCGTTTACGTTATGTCGATGTAGTTATTGACACTTACAGTCATTTCATTTGGGCTTCTCCACAAGCTAGAGAAAAAGCAGTTCATGTCATCCGGCATTCAACACTGTGTTTTGCTATTTTAGGGGTACCTGGAGTTATCAAAACAGATAATGGACCTGCATATGTAGGGAAGAAAGTTAATCGCTTTTTGCAATTATGGGGTGTTAAGCATGTTACAGGTATACCACACTCTCCCACAGGTCAAGCCATTGTAGAAAGGGCAAATCAAACTTTAAAACAATACCTTGCAAAATTTAAAACAATTCCTGATCCACAGGAGAGATTGGCAAAAGTGTTATTCAATTTAAATCATCTTTGTATATTTGGAGTTCATGATATGCCCCCTGCATTTGTACATGGGACACTTGCAAAACAAAATGATGCAGAAAAATCAATAACTGTAATGTATAGACATCCTGCTACAGGGATGTGGTCAGGACCAGCACCTGTAAATTACATGGGTAGAGGTCATATGTGTGTATCCACACCTACAGGTCCCTTGTGGGTTCCTAGCCAGTGGACACGTCCAGCTACAACACGGCCACCTCCAGCACCTCCACAGCCACTGCTGACACCTCCGCCAATGAACGAAGGCTCCACCGAAGACGACTACGGCTTGAGCCTATTTGTCAGGAACTAAATGATGTTTTAAAGACTAATATTCTTTGGACTAAGCATAACCTAGAAGAAGGACACTATTTCTAGACCGAACGATACCTTTGATTTTGCTATTGTTAATTTTGCTGTATGCCGATGCTTGGGCTCCTACACAACCAAAAACAAATATATGGGTCACTTTGGCTAATTTGACAAACCAGAGTACTATCTGTCTGTCTTTATCCTCACCTGGAAATCCATTTTCTACCTGTCTAGTAGGGGTACCTGTTGAGAATTGGCCTTGTCCTCAGAAGATATCAACCTGTAAGGTAACACAGCCTCAATATAATGTGGATAACTGGGATTCTTGGGTTCCTTACCTTCCTCTTGCTCCTCTTGAGCCACAGGAGTTAGAGCTTTTGGGATCAGTGAAGGCTGATGCATGTATTATTTTTAATTGGACTAGTGTACAGCAACAGAATCTCAACAGCAGGTATTTGATTTCAGCAAATTCCAGCCTTCCAATATATAGAAATTCCTCTTATTGCTGTAATTACACTTCAGCACATGTCTTAGTTTCCTCTACATCTCCACTGCATCTACCTACTGGGTATTTTCTCATTTGTGGAGATCGTGCTTGGTCTGGTATCCCTTCTAGACTTAAAGGAGGTCCCTGCACTATTGGACGACTGTCTTTATTGACACCAAATATGTCTATGATATTAAAAGTATCCCGACATCATAGACAAACAAGGTTGACCCATGCATTTCAGAGTGATTGTAGAGATGATATAAAGTTTTGGTCCCCAGGAGCAGTTGTAACTGCATCTGTTTTTGTTCCTGGCACTGCAGCAGCGAAGGCACAAGCTACACTGAACAGATTAGGTTGCTGGCTTGCCAAACAGACTAATGCTACATCTGCTGCATTGTCTAATCTTTTGCTGGATGTTGACTCTGTTAGGCATGCTACTTTACAAAATCATGCTGCTATTGATGTTTTACTATTGGCCCAGGGACATGGTTGTAAAGATTTTGAAGGTATGTGTTGCATGAATTTGTCTGATCATTCAAAGTCAATACATAAGCAAATCAGTGAATTGCATAGGCTTACTACTCAGTTACAACAAGCAGATGGACTTGGATTAGATGACTGGCTAAAATCCTTGGGCCTGGGACCATGGTTTCGTTTTATCATTCAATATTTGATTATGCTCGTTTTAGTGATTTTGCTGTTTGTATCTTTATTGCCATGTATTTGTGCGTGCTTGCAGAGAGTCATGCATCAAATTGCTTCATCAGTTACCAATCAAACAATGCTTGTACAAAAGAAAAATGGGGAATTGTTGGGGAATGGTTGCAGGAACAGGGTCATGGATCGATGGAACAGTTCCATCGATCCTCTGTTTGAGACCCCAGACCTGAGCTCTGTGCCCGGGAGGAGCTCTGGCCTGGGAAACTGGCCTGGGAAACAGCACTGGCCTGTGAACAGTACACTGTGCAAGTACAGATAGCAAAAGGCAGAATATCCGTGAGATATGAGTTGTACAAGAACAGGATGTAAAACAAGATGTACTTAGCAAAGTAAAAAGCCAGCAGATGAAATACTTAGCTACAGCTGAAACCACACGTAGAAGAACATAAAAACTTTGTGAACCTAATGAACCTAATGAACCTTTATGAATTGACCAATGAAAGCTTGTTGCTGATACTGCTTGCAAAAGACTATATAAACTGACAGGATCTTTGAATAAACTGGAGCTTGCTTATCAATCATATTGGTTGTGTTCTTGTCTTCCCTCACCGCCCGCGGCAATAGTGGCCTGATGCCGGCTCTCGGCCCAGGAGTCCCCGTGGCTCCAGCAGCAAGGGTGGCTGAGGGGTTCCTGCCTGCTCTGGGGCATTGCTGCAGGGGCCACTGCTGTCAGAGCCCCCTCTCTGCTGCTGACAGCTCTGCTCCTGGGGACACTGCTCTGCCCCAGCCCAGGAACAGCAGCAGTGCCCAGTGCCAGGAGTGGTGTCAGTGGGACCCCTGTGCACAGGGACCCCCAGCCCCGGACTGGCCGTGCCAGCACCCCCAGGGACCTCCAGCCCCGGGAACCCAGAAGAAGTGGAAACCACAACTGTGCAAACACTGCCTGTGCCCAAAGGAATTGCAAAGAGAAGTGAGATTTTAAACAGTATATTTTTTCCAAAAATCGGCAAAACCTAGGATTTACAGAACATGTTTCATTGTAACAATCCTTCTAACAGCAACAATCTACAGAACATGTTTCCATGGGAGCCTATAGACTAACAATCTATAGAACATATTTACATGGGTGCCTGCAGACTAACAAACTTCCAAACATATTTACAGGAAACCTCTAAGCTTCAGAACATATTTACAATGGGGTCATATCTGTGGCCACCATCTCCATCAGTCCTGGAAGAAAGGACGCAGCAGAGCTGGACTCTGCTGCCAGCAGTGGCCCAGGTGGGCTGGCAGCTGGGCCCCAGAGGCTGGGACAGGGCTGGCAGGGCTGGCACGGCCCCCGGCAAACGCAGGGCAGGCCGGGAGTGGTGCTTCTGCCACCACAATCCAGGGCTCCCTCCGGGCACCGTGTCCCTGAGCGGGGCCATCCAGCCCAGCCCCAGCCTGGCCTCAGGGGACACACTCTGCCTGTGGGCTGGGCATGGGAAGCACCTGCCTCTCTTGCTCCTGAGGCTCCATCTTCATCCAAGGACCATGGGCTCCTCCTCATCCTTCTCGTCGACTTCCATGTCCTCGATGTTGTCCTCCACATAGACTTCCATGTCCTCAGCAGCCTCTTCCATGTCCACCTCCATCATTTCTTCCCTGTCCAGCACCACGTCCACTTCCATCTCCTCCACGGTGTCTCTAGCAGTCTGCAAGAGGCAGCACAATCTCACGGTGGGCTTGCTGTCCCACACCATCCATTCCCACCTGGCTGCAGCCTGCCCAAGCAGGGTGCCCTCCTCCCTGGAATGGCACTGTACCTCCACTGAGGCAGCAGTGCCCATCCTGCTGGGATTGGCTTCAGAGCAGGCGGCGGGCAAAGCCCAGGCAGCAGCAATAGCTCAGCACTGACGGGCAGAGCGAAGGGTGAGTGAGAAGTGGCCGTTGGCAGCGGGTGAAGTGTCTGCTGAGCTCCTTTCCAGGTCCTGGACCTTCCAAATGGAACACTCTGGGAGCTGTGATGTCACAGAAGTTTCAGGGCGACTCCACACGGAGAGATGGGGATTGTAGAATGTTCAAATCCTTGAATGGTTTGGCTTGGAAGGGCCCCTAAGGATCATCTGGTTTCAACTTGAGCAACTTCCCACCACACCAGTCTGCTCTGGACCCTGTCCAAGCTGGCCTTGGAAGTTCCTGGGGATGGGGCATCCACAGCCTATCTGCACTGGTCCCTGTCTCAGGGACAACCACCCTCACAGTAAAGAACTTCTTCCCATCATCAAATCTATTCCAACTCTGGCAGTTTGATCCCATTCCCCCTTGTCCTGTCACTACAGTGCCTGACAAAGAGTCCTCTCCCACTTCCCTGTAGTCCAGGCAGTTCCTGCAGGCTCACACATGCGGCTGAACCTGCAGACAGGAGAGAGAGAAGCCAAGCTCCCAGGCGGAGAAATTGGGGAAAGTGACATGAGAGCAGAAGGAAAAGGTGGACATGGGCCCATGGCCACCAGCATCAGCAGCCACAGGACCCAAAGACCCCCAGCCCCCTGCCCAGCACAGCCTGCCCTGCCCCTCCAGCTGTCACCCGAGTGGGGGACAGGGGCCAGTGGCCGCTGCCAGCAGCAGGAATGGGGGCAAGGTGAGGATCCCCCGGCTTGGCTTTTGTCTCTTGAACAATCCGGGCACAGGGCAGTGCAAGGCAGGCTGGGAAGCAAAGCCCGGAGCCTTTGGAGGCTGCAAGCCTTAAACATCAGCCCCTGCACCAGCCCAGATCCAGGTCCCACAGTTCCCAAGGCTGTCATGGCCTTCAGAGCACGTAGGTGGATTTTGCATCCCTGTGGCCAGATGCCGGCTCTCAGCCCAGGAGTCCCCGTGGCTTCAGCAGCAAGGGTGGCTGAGGGGTTCCTGCCTGCTCTGGGGCATTGCTGCAGGGGCCACTGCTGTCAGAGCCCCCTCTCTGCTGCTGACAGCTCTGCTCCTGGGGACACTGCTCTGCCCCAGCCCAGGAACAGCAGCAGTGCCCTGTGCCAGCAGTGGTGTCAGTGGGACCCCTGTGCACAGGGACCCCCAGCCCCGGGCTGGCCGTGCCAGCACCCCCAGGGACCTCCAGCCCCGGGAACCCAGAAGAAGTGGAAACCACAACTGTGCAAACACTGCCTGTGACCAAAGGAATTGCAAAGAGAAGTGAGAATTTAAACAGTATTTTTTTTCCAAAAATCGGCAAAACCTAGGATTTACAGAACATGTTTCATTGTAACAATCCTTTTAACAACAACAATCTACAGAATATATTTACATGGGTGCCTGCAGACTAACAATCTACAGAACATATTTACATGGGTGCCTGCAGACTAACAAACTTCCAAACATATTTACAGGAAACCTCTAAGCTTCAGAACATATTTACAGAGGGGTCATTGTGGTAAGCACATTTCTCTCTCTTTCAGGATTTTTATAAAGGTGAACAGAGAGAAGTGAAAGAGAAAACAATTTCTATTTCTGCTCCTTGTTTTTTCCTTGTGGAATGTGCTTGGAGAATAATTTACCTAGAGCAAATGCCTGGTTGGATCATGGTGGATTGTTTGGGCCTGATGGCCAATCGGATCCACCTGTGTCTGGACTCTGGAGAACAGAGGGTCATGAGTTGTGAGTTGTTTAGATATGATAGCTATAGAGAGTAGCATGTAGTTTTTAGTATCCTCTTCTATATAGTATCTTAATGTATCATAACATAATTATAATAAAGAAATGATTCAGCCTTCTGAACTAAGTCAGACACCATCATTCTTCCCATTGGGTTTGCCGACATCAACAACAGCTGATTGCTGACATTTACATTTAAAAAGTGACATTTTGTTGTGATCTGGCCAGACAGTGCCAGTTTTGTTTCACCAGTGGGCAGGGTCAGCACCAAAGACACAGACACCAACTGAAGGACTCAGTGTCATTGACTGTAGCTCAAAGCAGCAAAGAATCACAAAAGGAGCAGCTCAGCAATGCACCCAGCCATCAGCACCAGAGATTGCAGCAGTGATTAAGAAAGATCCAGCAGCAGTTACCCTCAGGCTTTACCATGCCCCAGATCCACACAGCAGCTGGGGAAGCTGTCACAGCCAAGGGCTGCAGAGCCACTCCTGGACACTGGGAATTCCTGCAGGTGCCTCCAGCCACAGGTGAGGCTCCAGCCTCGCTGGGAGAGGGCCCAGCTCTGACAGTGCTGAATGAACAAACTGACAGCGCTGCTGGTGCGGGAACATCTGGCTTCATCCTCCTCCTGGGTTCCTCCCAAAGCCTGGCCAGGGCCCAAGAGGAACCAAGGGAGGTGACTTTGACCATTCAGCCCCAGACAAGGCCAGATGTCAGATTTCATGGCCTTGTCTGGCTTCTAAACACAGAAAGGTCAATCCATGTTTCACTAATGAGTGGATACATCTATCACAGTGCTAATGACCATGCATATTTCACTAGTGAGCAGATACAAAGATAACCTTTGGTTGGAAGGTTCATCCAGAGGCCACCTTTGGCTCAGGGCCTCACTCAGGGCTGTTGTCCAGGCCTTGGCACTTCAGGGACGTGGTTTAGTGCTGGGCTCGACACTGCTGGGTGACCGGCTGGACTGGATGAGCTCAGAGGTCTTTCCCAACAGAAAGGATTCTGTGATTCCATGATTCCATCTGCTGCATTCAGCCAGGTCCATGTTAGCAGCATTCATTTGCTCACAAAGTCTCCTCAGGCCCAGCTCTTGAGGCCTGAGGCTTCAGCTCCTTCAGCTCCTGGTGCTCAGCTGCTCGTGCTGAACCGGACGACTCGGGGAGAAGAACGCAGTCCATCCAATTCCTTCTGGGACACGGAGAGGGGAGGCTGTGGAAACAGGAGCAGTGTTTGCTGTGGCCTCCTCTCTGCCCTGCACGCCTTTCAGCGCTTTGAACCAGCCAAGAGCTTTCTCCAAGAGTGCAATGGAGCAGCTGTTCCTGCTGCCGGGTCTGGCTCTCTCCAGTCTCTGACCTTGCCTGCTTTTGTCCCTCTTGCTGTGCCCTCTGCTCCCCCAGGGCTCGGTGGCTGCTGCCCAGGACTGTGGGACTGGCACAGATCTAGGGGTCGAGACCCTCCTTTCTCTGCCCTTGGAGCTGCCTGGGCACAGCAGCCTTTTCCATCTGGAAGCTCCCCATGGACAGGGAGTCCCCAGCTCCGTTCCTTGCACAAGCTCCAGGAGCCCAGGGCTGCCATCTCAAGTCCCTGCTGGCCCTGGGGGCTCCCAGGTGGGCACAAGTGGGGCAGCAGAGCCAGCAGGGAGCCTGTGAGTCTCTTCCAGCCCTGTCTTCTGCTCTGAGTTTGGGCCTTGGAGCCTCAGGTGGCCAAAGGCAGCTGCTGCTGGTCCCTCTGTGTGCCCCCGTGTCCAGCAGTGCTGCTCCATCCGTCTGTGCCCAGCCACGGGGAAAAGCCTCAGCCCTGCAGGGCCAGGAGCTGCCGGGCTCTGCCTGAGCAGCTCAGCCAGAGGGAAGGGAGCTGCTCCCCACGGGAACCAGGAGCCAAGGGCTGGAGCACCTCGTTCTGGGGCAGAGCCCAAATTCTGCAAGGGAGTAACAGAGTTATTCACGTGCACTGGTGTGTCAGCTCTGCAGGTGCTGTGCCTGCAAACACATGGCTCGAGATGTGCAAAAGAATTCTGCAACTCTTGGCTGGAGCAGGATGTCAGCAGTGCTGAACTCCTGCTTAGTCCAAAGCAAACGCTTGACACCTCTGCTCATATCTGCTAGATTATTTACATCGGGATATCCAGAGAAAAGCAAACAGAGGAGTAAATATTTTCATTGTTTATGAGAAATGTTTCTCATTTTGCTGAACATCTCTTTTTCAGGATGTGTTATCTTCTTAAAGAAAAAGGAAAAGAAAAATGAGAAAAATATGAAAAACAAGAAACAAATGTGTAGTGAAATCTTCTTGAACTTTGGATTAAGAGGTAACTGATCTTTTTAAAAGGAGAACTCATTTGCTTTGTGCATGTTCTGATGGTCTGGATCCACCTTACGGACTGACCTCAGCATGCTTTTTTTAAAGACTAGGTTTTGTTTCCAATATTAAGATTTTTTTTTTTAATTGGAGTTGAAGCAATAGGAGGATGAGAGATGGATTGTGCACGACTGTGTCTTGAGGCCAAAAAAAAATGCAATTTGAAACCTGGACCTAAAGTATTGAAAATGAAACTTACAAATCCCAGTGCATTGTGTGACAGCAGCTTTTCCTATAGGATGTGCAGCATCACAAAGACTTCATCAGTGGGGTTGGGAGGGCTTGGAGCTTTGTCCTGTGCCACTCTGGGATGTCATGAACCAGGACTTCACCTGCCACCAGCCCAGGTCACCCTCTGCCACCGCAGCTCCTTGGGCCTTGTGTCCCCAAAGCAGACACAAAGTGTTTCTGCTGCTCCCCCTTTGCACAAACCCACAGAGAGCTGGGATTTTTCCGAGGCTCGTGTCTCCATTGGGCCATATTCCCAAAGAACCAGCAGCACATCCTGATGAATACGGCGAGTTACGTGGATGGTTGTCAGCTCCACTTCCTGCCTAGAAATCCTGAAACTGCTTCTAAATGCTGCTCCTTCAGCTCCTGGACACCTTCTCACACAGAGATGCGAAAAAAAAACCTCCTGGCCACTGGCTAAAAGGTGAGTTATGCCCAAGTTAGAGCTCTGTGGGAAATCTCTGTCCCTCCCTGACGTTTTAATGTATCTGTACATGGCGGTGTGCATGGATGTGTCTTGTAAACAAAGGAAGGAGCGTGCAAGCAACGGGACTGACACTTTCAGGGCCCATGCTATTCCAAACCCATGGGCACAGAGACATTATGGAAACCCTGGCAGAGACAGGGCCTTCTGTCCATGGGTACAGAGACATCCAAGAGCCCCTGGCACACACAGAGCCTTCTGTCCATGGATACAGAGACATCCAAGAGCCCCTGGCACACACAGAGCCTTCTGTCCATGGATACAGAGACATCCAAGAGCCCCTGGCACACTCAGAGCCTTCTGTCCATGGGTACAGAGACATCCAAGAGCCCCTGGCACACACAGAGCCTTCTGTCCATGGGTACAGAGACATCCAAGAGCCCCTGGCACACACAGAGCCTTCTGTCCATGGGTACAGAGACATCCAAGAGTCCCTAGCACACACAGAGCCTTCTGTCCATGGGTACAGAGACATCCAAGAGCCCCTGGCACACACAGGCCTGGCACACACAGGCCTGGCAGCACAGGTTGATTTCCCCACAGGCTGCAGGAGATGAGAACACAACATTTGCCAACACTGACTGCAAGCCACAGCTCTGGGTGCTCCCTGTGAACCTCAGCTCTGGGACCACTGTCTGCCCCAAGCTCCAGAGACTGCAGTGGGAGCCCGGCTGGGCTCGGCCCTGGGGCCATCCTGCAGGGACAGCTGCAAACAGGGAGCATTCCGTTGCCACAAACAGCCAAGCCAGGGCTGCAGGGCCAGCTGCTCCAGCCCGGAGTGCACTGCTGAGTGCTGTGCTCTGGGGCTGGGGCTCCCCGCACAGGGGACTGGACTGGTGTGCCACAGGAGACAGAGAAGCTGCAGCTTCAGCCTAACTGAGGTGGGTGCGTGGGCTGGGAAGAGTGGGGAGGCTCAAGGGGATTCACAGAGCTCATCCTGCTGCAAGGACGAGGAAAAGGGAGTGGGAACTCAGCAGTGAGGAGACCTGAGGGCTGGAGAGCAGCTCTGAATGACACTAAAATCCCACTGGACCTCTGAGACATTGCTGCTCCTCAGCCAGTGACAGGATGAGTCCCTAAGCCTGGGGCTCAGCCTTCCTCATGGTGAGGGGCACCAAGGAAGGCAACAGTGTGATGGAGACTGCCATGGGCTGGGAACTCACTGGGGGAAAAGAGGGAGCAGTTGGGAAGTACAAGGCAGGTGGGGGACAGAACTGTTCAGAGAAGGGCTGAGCTACAGCTTGAGCAAGCTGCAAAATGTCATTTGGGGTCATCCCAGATTGATTTCATTTCAGAAGCTATTGAACAAGTTTATTTTGGGGTGGTGGCATGTTTTCCCTGGGAGGCGTACACTCTGCACACTTGAGCTGTGTTGCTGAAATGCTCCAGCAGGTCTGTGCTGCAGGTCACCCCATTTCTTCTTTGGCTGATTGCGGTCCACTGCTGAGCTCCAGCAGAGCCCTGGCAGAGCCCAGAGCAGCCTCAGCACCCGCAGAGCCCGGCTGCAAGGAGAGAAACCAGAAAGCGCCCGTCAGCTGAAGGCTCCTGTCCCCTTGTCCCAGCCGCCCGCGGTGCCCAGGCCATGCTGGCCGTGCCCAGAGCTGTGCCCAGAGCTGCCCATCCCTGCTGCCTTTGGGAGCAGAGCAGGAGGGCAGGACATGTGCCCAGCCTGCAGCCAGCCACGGCACATCCAGCCCTCAGCAGCTGCCCAGAGCAGGATGCTCCTGTGCTCACTGTCATCTCCCCAAAGCTCTGATCCCACCATGCCAAGCAGACGGGACCCACCTGACGCCATCCCCCGCTGGAAGAAAAGCTGGTCCCAAACGATGTCCTCTGTGGATATTCTCAGTTCAGTCAGAGAGAAAAAGAGAAGGTTTTCTAACCAGGCGAGAGCCTGGGAGACAGTTGGGAGAGAATGTAAATAATTCTCTAATCTCTCTTGTTGTTCACATTGTTTATAGATAGGTTCTGCCACCGTGCGTCATTCACTGCACACCAATGGTGTGAGATGTTTTTACTCTAGGACCAATGAAATTAGTCCACACGATGTTCTCTATAAATAGAGTTGTGCATTTGAAATAAATCAGAGTTCATTCTCTTTGCCTTTGATTTGGAGTAATTTTCGTTCCCGTCCTGCTCTACGGCGACACTGCACTACCAAGATTGTGGCCCCCAAATCCATCAGTATTTATGTCTCCAGCTGCTTGCACCAATGGCAGGGAACGTCCTCAACAGTGCTGGGGCACAAAGTTACCTTCCACAGGTCATCTGACAGGGCCTTTTTCTCCCTGTGCTTCCTGTCTTTCTCCTTATCTCCTACTTGCAATTTTGACAGGATTTATTCTTATTTTCTCTTGATCAGTGCTAAAATGCATGTTTCTCTTCCAAGTTTCAGTTTGTTTTGTGATCCTGTCGAGCCTTTTCTCAGAAGCCTTTTTAATGAAATTGAGAGTCAATTTCAGCAATTTTGGTGATTCCCTGTGTGAGTTACACAAATCTCCTGTTAATTAGGGCACCACTTAGGAAGGTACAAAGAGAAAAAGGATGTTTCTGTATGTCAGTTCAGTAGTGGAATATTCATGGATAGAGAGAGTGATTAGCTGAATTTTACACGTACTCCTAACCTGAAAGTGCAACAGCTAACTTGGGGAGCAATTAGAGCCAGATCTCTTCTTCTACCAGCCTGTATTCAAATGTAAAGAAAATATAGCAGGGTGAGAATGTTAGTGCTCAGCTCCTAAAGTGCCTTGTTAAGGTGTTGTTAGAGTAATGGAGATAAAAATCTGTGTTCCCATTCCTAATTGTCACTTTCATTGACTCTGAAAACAGCAGAGATGTGCACATCACACTTATCAATCCATTTGGGGATGTTTTAGGTTTGTAATGTAATAGCTTTTTAGATCTCTAGACAATGCTTCCAGGAGTCTAAATGACGGAATGACTTTCTCCTTTTCTCCTCAGTCTTTGCATTCCTGTGCACCAGAGATCTTCAGTGAATGTATTCCACTCTACTCCAGGCTGAATCTCTCAGCTGTGTTTACAGTGGTTGTCTGTGGGTCTCTTCCGCACAGCGCAATTTTACAATCTTCATTCCTTTATATCTCTGTTTTCCTGCTCTCTCTGTTATCACAGTTGTTCAGCAAGTTTTCTTTCCAAGAATACTAATCACAATATCCCAAAGGAATAAAAAATGGTTGGATATTTGTTCCCCAAGTATTTACAAAAGAACAACTTAAAAACCTGTATAAATGCTGGATGCAAATTGCAAATAAAAATAAACTTGAGAGTTCTCCCAAAAACCTTAAGAAAAATACCCCATGTATTCAATAAAAACAGATAATTCATCTGCAGAATACGAAAAGGGGCATGTTCTAGAAGAGAAAATTTGTACAACAGTGCTGCACAGAATGAGATGCTTTCAAGCTTTTTGCACTTCAGGATCAGTATCATTCTCTGAACTGTAATGCTCTGCGCATGTTCTGCTCACCATGGCAGCTTTCTGCTCTCCCCTGGTACAGATCATCCTCCCAGCAAAGGGTGAGTGCAGCCACCACAACTCCCAGCACCTTCCCACACAGCGAGAACCTGAAGGAGAGAGATGGCTTTCACCAGCTGCTGCGTGTTCTAATACTGCCACCTCTCAGCTGCTGAAAGCCTGAATTTCTGTGCCTTTTTCTCCTTCCCCAAATGTTACATTTTGCACCCCAAACCTGCAAACCATTCCTCTCATCAAAGAGGAATGTCTTCCTCACCTGTATTTCAATGCCACCACTTGGCTCAGCCTCCTTTCCCAGTGTGTGAAATGCCTCCTCTTTAGAAAGGCATATTCCAGAACTTAGCAGAACAGCAGGGGTGATGCATGGATTGAAAGCAGCCCTGTGGGGAAGGACTGGGAGATCCTTGAGAAGGAAACATTGGCTATGAGCTGTGTGCTTGCAGCCCTGAAAGCCCTCTGTGGCTGTGTCTAAAGAGGGATGTCCAACAGGTCAAAGGAGGGAGTTCTGCCCCTCTGCTCGAGGGAAAGCCAGGAACAGGATGCCCATGGCTGTTGTGGATGTCCCCTCATTGGGAGTGTTCAGGGTCAGGTTGGATGAGGGTCTGAGGAGCGAGGTCTAGTGAAGAGTGGCCCCGAGCATAGCGGGGGGCTTGGACTAGGTGATCTCTAAAGGTCCCTTCCATCCCCACCCTTTCTGTCATTTCATCATTTCAGGGCCCATGGGACAGGAGAGAAAAAGAAATGAAATGGGATCATGGCAGCAAGTTAATGGGGGGATATTCTGGGCCACAGATGCGCAAGGAACTCAAGATCAAACCAGCACCTTGGCCAAGACTCCTCTTAAAGCATGAAATGCACCTCCTGGGGTGCATTAGTTACTCCAGGAAAAAGGGAATATTTTGGTACTCTGAAATTCCAGCTGCTGCCTGCACATTTAGACCGTTAAAAGTCCAATTCCAAATGAAATGGAATATAACTGCATATTTTAAGAGGCACTTTCTCAAGCAAGGAGAAACGCCCTCCCCATAACAACACAAAGAAGTCCTGATGAACAAACTTCCGTCTTTTTCCATGTGTATTGTTAAGCACCAAAGTATGGCAATGGACATCCTCCATTTGCACAGGTTTGAAGAGAGATCTCTGCACCCTGAGGCAGAGCCACATGGTGGTTGCACACAGAATCCTTGCCTCACAGCAGCCAAGCCTCAAACCAGGAGCAGTTAGTTCCAAGTGAAGAAAGAACTGCTTGGGCTGATGACTCTCAGGGATGACAATAGCCAGAGGCAGGAAGGGATGATGGCACAGCATGGCCCACGCGGTGATGGGTCCTGGGCTCTCCAGAGTCACGACAGGGTTCCTCTGGCCCTTGTACCCCACTCTGCTGGGACAGCAACTCCAGGTCGTTCCTGAGGCTCTGGAAAGGAGCACAAAGGCACTGAACTCCAGAAACACAGAAACTTGGGAAGTGGAGAGGGACCCAGCACTGTGGGCAAGTGCCAGCGGGAGTGGATGGGGCTGGAGCAAAACATTCCTTCCTGCTTCTCCCTGAAGCAGGGACACAACCCTGTCCCACGGAGGGGGACACTCTCACCCCGGGCTGGCCACCAGCACCCAGGTTCTCCAAATCCCAGCACTGCCACAGAAAGGCAGTGACAGAAGGAGACATCATCCAGCCACAGGCCGTTCATGCTGGCAGCTCCCACCACTCCGCTCCTCACAGAAAACCTTGGCAAGGTGTCAGGAGCAGGGATGAGACACAGCCATGGACACATGACACAGGTGGCCAAGGCAGAGCAATATGGAAGTGCAGAAGTTTTCTTCTTTCTCCTATCAACATGCACTGGCATGGACATGGCCTCCTGATGGAGGGTGACATCACCGAGCGCAGGATTGTGACATGTCCCCCCTCGCTGCTTAAATACAGACGTGGGCAGAGCCGGTGCCAGTCTGGCTCTGGCCTGAACTCCTACCGAGCCTGACTGCGAGGTGTGGAGGGTCAAGCCAGGTTTCTCTGGTGCTGAGTGGTGCCTGTTCTTGGCAGGTCCCAGTGCCAGTCCCAGAGCAACCAGCAGGGTTTCCCCAGCCCTGCCTGGCTGGGGCAGAGCGTACCTGCAGCACTGACAGGAAACGTCCCCTGGTCAGACGTGGGCAGGTGACAGGGCTTTAGGGAGGTGGGAGGGTGTCCTTCTCCTTCCTCCCCTCTCCTGCAGGGTGTGACACCGGCAACAGAGAGCAGCTCCTGATCCTCAGCCCTCCCCAACATGCTGCAGCAGCCAAATATGGCCACAGAGACAGATGGCAACTGTGCCATCTGCCAGGACACCTGGGATGACGTGGCTTCTACTCTGCCCTGTGGCCACCAGTTCTGCCGGAGCTGCATCCTGCGGTGGGCACAGACAAATCCCACTGTGCAGAGGAGCAATAGAGACTGTCAGGTTTTCTGATGATGCCGGCGACTCTCTAGAGATTGTCATCACAGCCCCTGAGCAGCTGCCAGCAGCCACGAGCTCATCAGAGCGAGCTCCCGGCGGCCAGGACGAGAACAACCCCCATGGTCCTGTGCCAGCCCATCCCTCTTCTCCTCAGGAGACACCAGCCAGAGCTGTCGGCGGTGTCCTGCCCAAGGTCTGGGCAGGACTTTTCCGTCGACGACGGGAACTTCTGGACCCTGTGCGGACTTGGCTGAACCAGAGGATGGAGGCCATCCAAAGGGAGCAGTGGTGGATGGCAAGGAGCACAGAGTGCCATCCTGTATGTTCTCTGTGTGTGTGGGCCAGACCAGGAGGACATGATCCAGAGTCTGCAGGGCTTCCTGGAGGAACACACAGTGCCACTGGTCCAGGGCACCATCGACATCACTGTGAGACACTGCAGCTCAGGGGCCCAGAGTCTGCTGCACTCCCACGCTGCCGCAGATGAGGATGACAGCCCAGCAGCCAGCAGCTAATCCAGCAGCTCCAGTTCCATCTTCTCCAGCTCCCCCAGCCTCTCCAGACCCAACAGCCACAGTTCCCCCAGCTTCTCCAGCCCAAACAACCCCAACTCCTCCAGCCCTAACAGCCCTAGATCCAGCTCTTGGACTCTACCCAGCAGCCCTCAAGTCCCCACAGAGGAAGAAGAGGAAGCTGCCACAACGGAGGCCACCCCCAGCAGGGGTCAAAGCCATCCCCCAGTTGTGCCGGTGTCCCCAGAGCAGGACCAGCCCCAGGATGAGGCAGGTCCCTCTGATCCATCTGTCCAGAGCACCAGCCTCAGACCCTCTGGTCCCACCCAAGGCAGGCACTGCTTGCCTGGGTGGCCCCAGCGGTCCCTAAAGAGAAAGGCCTCAAACTCTCCCCACCCCTGCAGTAGAACTAGCAAGGCTCTTCAACTCTTTCTTTTTAGAAAAATAAATAAATTGTTGTTATTTCCCCCACACAGTCTCTGCGCTCTGCTTCCTCAGCCTTCCCCTTGTGCCCCACCGTGGGTGGCACCCATGTCCTGTGGGGCACCAGCCTTGCGCCCAGGGCCATGTGGGCAGCTTAATTGTCTTCAAGGCCAATCTTACCTAAGAAGAAGTTGCCTGGACTTTCATTCGTCTCAATGTCAATTCCACTCTTGGAGTTTTTCCCAGCTTTGTCCTTCCCATGGCCGTTTGTGCTAAAGTATCTCAATACTCCATCCTGGATCTTATGAGCATCTGCAAACAGCTGCTTTGTGATGCTAATTACATATCACTTTCCCCTTTTACTTTTTAACAAATATTTTCTAAAATATCGATATAGTTACAATTATTGGCACAAATCATATTCATTTATCACATCTCTATCTGGCTTTTTTTGAAGATGTAGGCTCAAAGCAAACTCCCTTAGCTCCTCCCTGAGCCCTGGCCAAGAGGAGGATGAAACCAGATGTTCCCGCACTAGAAGTTGTGGTAGCTTGTTTATTCAACAGTATAAAATCTGGGCCCTCTCACAGCAAAGTTGGCGGCTTTGCTTGAGGGTGGGTGAACCACATAGGCATTCCCAGTTACTGGGAGTGCTTCTCCAATCCCTTGGTGTGACAGGACATCCCCAGCTGACGTGTGTGTCGGGACAATGGTCAAGTATTAGGGTAACTGGTGATGTATCTTTCTGAATCCCTACAGGCAATCTTTTCTAGAATAATCAGGTGCATTGCTTAGCTTATCCTTTTGTACTTCTGTGCTGCTTTGCCCTACAGTCAATGACACTTCTTCCTTAAGCTGGGGTGGGTGTCTTTGGTGCTGACCCTGCCAGCAAGCCATTCCCTTCAGAACTGGACTCTGTGGATCCCTTCCAACACAGAACATTCTGTGATTCTGTGATCACTTCTACAAAGTTTGCTCAGAATGAGTTTCAGCTAAAACACTTGGAATTATTTGCTGAAATTAGAGTTGGTAGATGGAACTCTTGTTGGTAAATAATGGAGGGAGAGAACAGCTTCATGTGGGTTTTTGGGGCGTTGCCCCAGTTTTGTGGGTTCCTCCCTCCATTCTGGGATTTCACACCTCCGTTTTGGGGGTCTCCACCCAGCGATTTTGGCTTCCACTTCTTCAACTTTGGGGTCCCCCTTTACTTTTGTGCACCCCATCCCCATATTCCACACATGCCCAGCGGCCCCAGTGTGCACTGAATGGCCAGCAAGGGACTGGGGAACGCTGGGACCCACAGTGATGTCAGTCATCCCTCCTGGTTACACACAGGACTCCTCGGCCCTTTTTGGGGTGCCCTGGAGTGCCAAGGCCACGGGGAGGAAATGTCTTTGCTGCCACGCTGGGCAGGATCTTGCTTGGCCCATTATGGCCTCATGTCCCCTGTCTCTCATTGTCCTCTGACAGCCCCTGTGTCCCTGCACCCCTCTCAAGAGCAGGACTTTGGTGCCAGCACCCCCAGGCTCCAAATCCCCGCGTTGGCTCTGTCCCTATGGTATCCCCACGCGGCCGTTGCGCCGGGGCCGTTGTGGCGACAGCCGGCGAGCGGCGCCATGGCGGAGCTGCCGCTGCCCGCCGGGCTCAGAGCCAGCGCCTTCCCCGCCAAGCTGTGGAGCCTGGCGAACAGCCCCCGCGTCCGCTCCGTGCGCTGGGACAGCCGGGCCCGGGGGCTGCTCATCCACCGCTCCCTCTTCGAGCGGGAGCTGCTCAGCCCGGGCGACGCCCAGGGCCCGGCCCCGCACACCTTCAGGGCCACGCAGTTCCGCAGCTTCGTGCGCCAGCTCTACCGCTACGGCTTCCGCAGGGTGCCGGGCCGGGTTGGCTCAGCTGCGCCGGGCGATGCCGGGGCTGGGCTCCACTACAGCAACCCCTGCTTTCGCCGCGACCGCCCCGACCTCCTGCTCCGCATCAGGCGCCGGAGCGCGGCCAACAGGCAGCGGCCGGCGGCGGGGCGGGAGGGCCGCAGGCGCCCGCCCCGCGGCTCCCAGCAGCTCCCCGGGGCGCGGCCGCTGCCGCACGGGCGGGACGGGCGCAGTCGCTTCCAGCCGCTCTCCAGGGAGCGGCCGCCGCTGCCGCCCGGGCGCCCGCCCAGCGGCTTCCTGCTGCTGCACAGGGACCGGCCGGTGCCGGCCCGGCGGGAGGGGCCGAGCCGCTTCCAGGAGCTCTATGGGGAGCGGCCGCCGCCCGCCGAGCGGGAGCTGCTGCGCATCCCGCCCTGCGGCTTCTTCGGGTTCTACGGGGAGCCGCTGCTGCCGCTCGGGCGGGAGGGGCCTCGCAGCCGCTTCCAGCAGCTCTACGGGGGGCAGCTGCCTCCGATCGACCGGGAGGTGCTCAGGATCCAGCCCTGCAGCTTCCAGCAGCTGAACAGGGAGCAGCAGTCCCCAGCCTACGACCCGCGAGGTAGGAAAAGAGTTGTAGCCTTGCTTTTCCAAAAGGTCATGAAAAGTGACTGTTTGAAGTATTTTTCCACAAGGCTCTGTCCTTCTCGGCCCAAAATTTTCAAGCTTATTTAGAAGGGGCACCTAGAAAGGCAAAAGATTCTCTGCCTGGTTTTCCTGCCTGCTTCCTGTGATGGTTGATCCAAGGCAGCAACAGAGATCTGTGTCCCAGAGCCACATTGTGGAGTGTGACCAATGTCTTTGGATTCTTGCAGCCACCTCGGGCACTTCAGCCCCCAGCGCTCCACCTGGCAGTGCAGGTTGTGCAGCATCGACGGCCTCTGGCTCAGCCTTGAATGCACCTGGTGAAGAGCAATTGCCACCAGCGGATCTTGGCTTTGCCGTCGAGCAAATGATCCGGGAGATCAGGAGATCCCTGCCTGAAAGGTCTCCCTCTGCTCAGGTAACCCATTGGAGGGGAATGGAAGAGGCTGGGCTGAAAGCTTTGGAATGCTGTTACATGGAGAAGGAGAGTAACCGTATCCTTGATGCGATTCCAGCAAAATACTGAATAATCCTTAGTTTTCTTTTTTTTTCTATTCTTCTTTCAAGGGCAACATGAATGTTGCCCCTGAGTCTTCAGGAGGGGAGCCTGTGAACCGGGCTGCAGCAGAGGAGACTTCATCTGGCACCGAGAGCTGCGAGAACAGTTCCCCAGAGTCCGAGGAGCCTGGTAAGGACAGAGCCCCCGTTGGTTTAGAGAGGTGTGAGACGGCTGCTCTGAGCCTGCCTCTGGCAGGAAGGGAGACGAGAAGAGTTGAGTTCTTGTCTGCAGGGTTGGTGCTTCCTGGTGCCTTTAGTTCCAAGGCATGTGCACAACCTGCCCAAGCCCTGCCCTCCACGCTTCGCCAGAGGCTTGGGCACTGAGTCCTCTGCTGTGGCAAGAGAGCAGGGAATAAACCTGACCTTGTGAGAGTTGTGCCACCAAGCTGGGTGTCCCAGTCTGGTTCATACCTCAGCCCCCAGCAGCCTTCAGCCATTTCAGTGAGGACTGTGGTCTCTCTGTCACTGGGACTGTCTGTGTTTCAAGCTCTCGTGGGTGCCATTTGCACTGTGGGTGCTGAGACTTTATTAGAATACTTAAATACTTTACACAGTTCCGTTTTGAAAACTTGGAAGGATCCCTGTTCTTTATAGAGCAGGCTTCAAATTGCCAAGTGAGAGTCTGCCTTTCAGGCCATCTTTTAATGTCCCTGATAGAAGGACAATTGGTGCTCAAGGGACACTTGCGCAAGGGCCAGTGTTGTCTCAGTGTTCCCTTTGCTTCCCAGATCCCGTGTGATCAACTTGTCCAGGAGGGCTGCCCTGTGTGCCAGGAAGAGACAGAGGGAGAGCCTGTGACCATTGGGCAGGTAGAATTCCTCTGTCTCTAGTTATATTTATAGATGTGTAAAGCTATATTTATTGATATATGTAGTTGTATTTATAGATTTATGTAGTTATATTTATCTATCTACATAGACAGAGATTTGTCTAGTTAATTTATTTTTAGTTTTAGGTGTATATATTTATGTTTTTAGATGTGCAGTTATAGTTGTAGATGTCCATAGTTGCCTTTATACATGTGTATAGTTACATTTACATATATATAGTTCTATTTGTAGATAGGCATATTTGTATTGATATATGGGGGTTTAGTTACCTAGATTGATATCTGTATAGGTGTAGGCGTCTTTTTAACCTCTTCCCCTGCTCTGCTTCCTCCCTCACCTCTTGCTTTTCCCCCGTGCCCCCTGTGTCCCCTCTCCCTGTGCTGGGTCTGAGCTGGCGGCCGGGCCGGGCCGGAGCAGCAGTTCCAGCCCCCGGTGTCCCTGGAGCGGTGGGAGCTGCCGGTGGCCCCAGGCAGTGTCCCCTGAGGAGCTGCTGAAGGACGGTGAGACTGAGGGGGCTGAGGGGGCGGTGACGCTGAAGGGACGGTGACCCTGAGGTGCTGCTGGGGCTGAGGGCTGTGGGGCAGCCGAGGGCGATGGTGGCACTGAGGTGACAGGGAAGTGGCACAGGCCGAGGGGTGGCGGGTCTAGGGGAGCGGGATGGGTCAGAAGGGACTGAGGGGCTGAGAGGACTGTGAGGGGCTGAAGAAACTGAAGGGGGCTGGGGGTTTGCCGAGAGCATGGCGGGGCTGAGGGGATGGAGGGGGCCAGCAGGGAGCACAGAGGGCTCCGGGACTGCAGCTCTGCCAGGCCTTGGAACCAGTTCCAGAGCCTCCGCTTTTGCCACAGCTGCAGTGGAGACCTTGAGGACAGCCGGAGACTGACGGGAGCCAGCAGGGAGAAGCTGAAGGCCAGCAGCAAGAGCAGGGAACGGGGACCTGCTGCTGCCACGCTGGAGAGAGCCCGGGTGAGGCCCCAGGGCCGGGGAGGCAGGGTGGGGCTGAGGGTGGCGTGGGCTGTGGCCGTGGGCACTGCCCGGCGGGGCAGCAGCGGGCCCTGCCCGTGCCGGGGCTGCTCAGCGCAGCTGCCCCGGCCGGCACAGGGGCTTTCCTTGGGCAAGGTAGCTGTGCCGGCAGGGCCCGGGAGCTGTGCTGGCTGTGCCGGGCTGCCGGGGCTGCGGGACAGTCCCGCCGCGGCTGCGCTCACCACAGCCTGGCCCGCTCGGCTGCTTTTACTTTCTAACCCTCCTGGGGAGGCTCTGAGATCTTCCCTTCCCTCATGGAAGTGCAGCTGCTGCCAAGGAAAACGTCCCCATACTGACTCAGTGCTCCCTTTGCTTCCCAGCTGTGCTGTCTGCCGTCCCTGTCCAGGAGAGCTGCTCTGCATGGGAGGAAGAGCCCGAGGGAGAGGCTTTGAAGATGGGGCAGCTGGGATCCCTCTGCTTGCTGTTCTGTTTAAAGTTATGTTGCAGTGATGTTTGTATTTATGCAGTTGGATGGGTATTTACCTTAGCACAGTGATATTTGTATATTTATAGACAGGTTTGGTTTATATATCTAATCTATTGATAGATATAAATGTATGTATATCTGTTGTATGTAGCATGTGATGTTTAATCTATATTTATATCTTTAGACTGTTTTACTTGTATGTGCATTTATGTATATGTGCATGTACATATGTATTTAATTTTATTTTAAGATGTATGGAGGGCATTGTTGTATAAGTCTATTGATTGAATTCTTAGTGTAGGGCTATTTAGAGAGGGTATGCATATTTCTGTATTTCTGAATGGGCTCTACACTTGTAGAAATATGTAATAAATTAAGTTGTTAAATGTAATTGATCTTTGTGTATAGTGAGTTGCTGTAGAGGTTGGCAATAAATGAAGTTTTATTAACTGAAGTTGGTATTTGTATATTTTTACCTAGACTGGTTGTAATAATCTAATAAATTCCTGGTTTTAACCTTAATTTGGATTTGTATAGTTCTGTATTGTCAGTGTGGGTGTAGCAATTTGTAATAAATGACATTTTCCAATGGATGAAATGGATTCTCGTGTGTTTGTCGATCAGCAGTGCGGCTGTAGCAATCTGCAGGAAATGCCATTTGTCAACTGCAGTGGGTGTTTTGTGATTTGTGCCACCCAGAGCCAGGAGCAGATGTAAATGCAGGAGGAGTTTGGCCATGAAAATCTCCAGCCATGCCCAGCACATGCCCCACTTGCACTCAGGCTGGGCAAGGGAAGGGCAGATTTGGGATGGCAGCAGAGCCACACGTTGGCTCAGAACTCGCTGCAAAGGCCTGCTGAGGAGACTCCGGGACTCCACTGGGAGTAGAACTCCGAGCAGGAGCCACCCTGGCATCAGAAATCATTCACCATGAAAAAAAGAGAGCAAATGTGTCAAAGCAGATGTGGGGATGCTCTGTGAGTCTGACAAAATGCTCTCAATCACCGCTGCCTAGGCACGTCTCCTGCAAAAATATTATGTTAAAAACTGAACACCTCCCATGAAAGATAGATTGCGCTTTCCCCTTCACTTACCTTGCTGTGTGAGTGGAGA
This sequence comes from Anomalospiza imberbis, assembly GCF_031753505.1. Classification (NCBI taxonomy): domain Eukaryota; kingdom Metazoa; phylum Chordata; class Aves; order Passeriformes; family Viduidae; genus Anomalospiza; species Anomalospiza imberbis. Next base: position 55,563 of record NW_027099367.1, read on the forward strand.
CACTCTGTCCTTCTCACTGAGAATTTGTGCCCCTCAGCACCTGACATTAACTCAAAGATTATGTACTACCACTTGGCACCATAAAGGAAAAGAGCCCTGCCCTCGTGACAGTGTTTGCAAAGTCTTCCCTCCTCCTGTCCCCACATGTCCCAAACGGAACCATCCCCTTGCTGTCCAAACTGTGCCTGGGGTGACTGAGGGCTCCAGGAGCTCAGGAGGGTGCAAGAGCACTGCAGGTGGAAGCTTTTGCAAAGCTTCCTGAGCATCAGTAAACTCTGGCTTTGCCAGGCTTCCCCTGGAATGTTGTCCTACTCAAGAATGATCTTGGAGGACACTGTGCCTCCAGCTCACTCAAGTAAAGTTTGTTTTCTTCAAGGCTTGAATAGAGGAAAATGAAAATTGTGATTGCTAGAGTGAAATTTGGGGTTTGGTGCAGCTGGGTTTGCTCCATTCTTTATTGTGGAAAGTAGGGTAAAAGCTTTAAATTCCCAGCAGAAGCTGACTACCAGCCCACACAGACCTGAATGAGGCCCAGGTGTGCTTGCTGCACGCTGGTCCAAGGGAAAAGCTGGACCCAAGTCCCCTTTTATTGCAGATGGAGCCTGTCTGTATTGTTGTCTCCAGGGCTGTCAGTGGTAAGACACGGCAATCCAGCCGGGAGCTGTGGCTGTGAGAGTTCCAACAGCAACCTGCTTCTCCAGAGTGAGGGACGAGGCCAGCCCAAAAGCCTGAAAGGTGTTCTGGGTACTGGAGGAGGCCAGGCTGTCCTTGTGCAGGGATGGCCTTCAAGGGGGACCTCACACCTTGTGCTGCTGACAGAGGGCAGCTGGTGGCCTTCCACAAAATGCTTCTTTTGTCCAGCTCTTTGAAATGTTCCAGCCAGCAACAATTCCTGCTGCTCACACCAGCCCCTTTCCACACCAGGAGGATTTTTTTTTTGTGTAAGCAGCCTGACAGCTCAGTGGCAGGAGAATAAAATACTCAGCTGAGTGTTATCAACTCTCTGCCAGAAGCTGCATCCTCAGCCCCTTATCTCTTCAGTTGTCTCAGACATGGAGGAAGCGGCAGGAAATCACTGATCCTGGAAGGGAAAGCAGAAGGAGGAGTGTTGCCTTGATTTCTCAGGATTTTCTAAAGCCTTCTGAGTTTACATTCTTGTAGAGAATTTTCTCAGGCAACTTGCTGTAATCAACCTCTTGTTTTGCATTCCTTCATAGAGGCAGAGAAATTTGATAGACTGGTAGTTTGTCCAGTGTCGTTGGAGAGGTGGCACATTCACCCTCCAATCCACTGGCACCTTTTGAAAACTAGAAATTATTGGAGTCAGAAGAAATAAATTAGTCTCTTCATTGTGACCAAAGCTGAGTGCAATGTTTTTCCTTGTGTCCTCGGGTGACAGAGGAGAGGCAGTGGCTGCTCCCTGGGGCCTTGGGAGCAGTGAGAGCCATCCAAAATAGGATCTCTGATGGGCTGTGGAGATAAGAGTGACCAGCCAGCAATGCTCTGTGTGAGACTGGAGCCATCTGTGAATGTGAGCATGGAAAGCTGACCTTGCAAAACAGAGAAAAAGGGGTCCTTGGGTGTTTGCCACAGCTTGGAGGGGTTCTGAGTCACCTGCTCCAGTGGAAGGCGTCCCTGCCCATGGCAGAGGGGACTGGATCTAGAGGGTCTTTAAGGTCCCTTCCAACTCAAGTCCCTCTGTGAGTCTGAATTACAAACCCACGATGACAAAGAGAACACAGCAAACCTGGGTCCCGCTACATTATTGGAGGCTGCCGTAGTCACTTGTGTCACCTGGAGACTGGTTTGTATTTGGAGGAATTTTCATGGTCCCACAGTCTTTAGGTGTGACATTCCTGGTTTAGGGCCCCAAAAGATGCCAGAAGAGATTATTTGCAAGCAGAGAATTGGTTGAGCTGCCTGTGAACCGGATGGGAGAAGTGTACTCATGTTATTGCAGCGTTTACCCTGTACAGGTGATATTTAGTTTCCATTTGGAATAGGCAATGCTCTTGCACAATGCTTGTATATGCATAAAAACTGGCTTTAAATCCTAATTCCATCTTCACGCAAGGATGAGTAATCCATCAGGAATATTTAACATGGAGCCATATTAGCTTTGGGCTTGATGGTACGGGTTGCTTAAAGTGTGTGATGAGTAATGGTAGCTCTAACGAATATCCCTCTTGTTAATTTGTGTTGGGGAAGATGAAATAGGAAAACCTTATAAATATGATTGCCTGGGAAAAGATTTGGAAAATCCAGACATTGAGATGAGAACTAGATTTGAAACAACAAACCTTGACTACTGAATAACTAGAAAACAATAGTATAGCCAGGTTGAAAGCAATCCCCCCTTCTGATTAAACAATGCCCTTTACCTGCAGATAGGTCCAAAGGTCAAATGGAATGCTCTGTCTCACCCCCAATGTATGGTTCATCCCACACCTGTGACCCTCCCCTGAAGCATCAGGTATCTGGGACCCCATTGGCCCAAGTCCTGCTCCAGCCCACCTTGAAGCCCCCTGATAAGGTGTGCCCGAGGGACCGGACGCTCTCTTGGACCTTCCCCTGGGACCCTCACCTGGAACCCTCGCTCCCTCTCTCTCCCTCTCCCTCTCTCCCTGGGCCTGCCACGAGTTGCGCCTGGCAACACCAAGCAGGGCTTTTCATCCCTTTTAATAAACCACATCTTCTAAGACCTGACTTCATAGATCTCTCATCCATCCAAACTGCCCTGGAGTCCCGCGCTCTCTACAAATTTGGGTCAGTCCTTTATCAACCCTGTTGCATAGAAATCACTGTGTTTTAATCCCTGTGTTAGCTTTCACCATCCCCTTTCTCTTCTGAAAAATGGCTCAGAATGCTTCTGTTTGCTTCTGTATTGCTCCATTATGTTGACATGTAAGTTTTGCTGTATTTGCCTACAGAAGCCGTACAGCATGGAGGGAGATGCTGTCTTGGAACCACATCCAAGTGACCACAATTGCTTGAAAAGGCGACTTACCATCACTGTCACGAGCATGTGCAGGAGGTGCTCTGGCTACTTGGTGTCCAATTCAACCCCAAAAAGATTCTATCCCAAGAAAGTATTTTTCAATCTAAAAAATGTTTTCATTTTAAGAAACAAGGAACTGCTCAACACTGAAATGGTTGTAGTTGCAAAGGAAGGCTGTTACAAATACTGGTTTATAACATAAAGGAAGGAAAAATCTTTGGTTAAAAAAAAAACTAACAAAGAAAGATATATGAAATAGTAAAATAAAAAAAAAAAACAAAAAACAGCCATAAACCAAACATGCACCCATCCACCACCATCACTCCCCAAAACAAAAAGAATTCAACCAACCAAGCTACCAAACCCAAACTAAAGCCAAATATATCCAAGGAAATAGGGACTAATAGAAAAAAAAAAAAATTACTGTAGTAATTTTAAGCCCTGTGCTAGCTTTCACCATCCCCTTTCTCTTCTGCAAAAAGTCTCAGAAAACGTTTCTCTTAGCGCTAGTTTTAATTTTCCCTTATTAATGCTTTTTCTCTTCAAGCCAGGTCTCCTAAGCTCTCAGAGATAAGCATTATACCCTTGGTAGCTCAGCTACCTCAGGTGGCATAAAGAAGCAGGATGGCTCCTGTGACAGTGTTGAAAACCAAAAGTTTTAATAAAAGGCAAAATTAAAAAGCTCTTTACCGAGAAAACCCGAGCCAGGGCAAGAGGTTCTTGCTCCTGCTAAAACACTTCACAAAAGCGATGAACTCTTTTGTTCTCTTCTTTTTCTAGGGAATTGCTTAGGTGGGACTTTTTGGCTCCTGTCCAATTAGCTATCCTTAAGTTTGAGGTGAAGTCCCCAAGGTCCTATGAGGTGTCTTTTAACCAAACTGAGGAGAGAACCTTCTGGGCTTTTTTCCTTTTTAAGGAGACAAAGGGTAACTTGTTTACTCCGTCAACAGGGGGCACATTCCTACGCCTGATGTTTATATTTAAGTGTTGTTTGCCTACAGAAGCTGTGCAGCATGAAGGGAGACGCTGGCTGGGGACCCACATCCCAGTGACTGCAATTGCTTGAAAAGCAGACTTACCCTCAGGAGCAGGAACAGGAGCTGGAGCAGGAGGTGTACCACCAGTTTTGGGTTCAAAGTGAGCTTGCAAAGTTTCTGTTTGGAGAAAGTAACTTTTAAAAAGTAAGGAAATGCAGAACACTGGAATGGTTATGGTTGCAAGGAAAGGCTATTACAAAATGTTAATGGTTTCTAATAGAAAGAATGGGAAAAGACTTTGTTTAAAAAAAAAAAAAAGAAAAGGAAAAGAAAGAAAAGAAAGAAAAAAACAAACCCCTTCCATTTCCCCCTGCCACGTGGCAGGTGATAGCCAGTTACCCCAAGGTCCTGGCCGTGCTCCTCCTGGCTGCTGCAAAAATTACCCCTGTCCTGGCCGGATCCAGGACACAGGATCTACCCTGCGGGTCCTGGCTCTTTCTCTGGGTGAGAGACCCCCATGACATCTGCCCCGGCAAAAGGGACTTCAGGACAACCGATCACTTATTGACATTCCCCCTCTGCCCTGCACATACTGAACTGGCAGGAAGGTGACCCACATGTCACTCTAGGCACACTCTAGGCAGCAAGAACAAAGAACGTTTTTGAGGGGCCTGGGTCTTAAGGTCTTTTGTTCCAGAAGCACCACTTGTTACTTTCAGCTTCTGCTCAGGGATAACCAGTGACCTCCTTTTTGCTCTACACCAGACAAAACCATGTGTGGCACATAAACTGTCACTTTTTTCCCCATTTATTTTCAAGTACATTCTCTCAATCAGGACCATGGTGGCTCCTGCTCTGAGGTGCATTGGCCATCCCTCTAGTACATTGTTTAGATGTTTTTTGAGAAATAGGCTCAAAATGCCACAGGGTTACTTCCTTCATTCCTTCATTCTTGGAGCTAAATATGGAGTTCCTGTGCAAGGCAAAGGCACTCCCGTATAAGCAGTGCAAAGGGGTCAGTCAAATCTGGTAACTGCAGAGCAGGGGTTGTCACCAATAACCTTTAAAAGATACAGAAAGGCTGTTGGACATTCTGGAGTCCAGTGTAACACCTCCATGGATTCCTCTAATGATTCCTAGACAGGCTTTTCCAATAGTTCCTAATGGGGGATCCATAATCAACACCCTCCTGTCATTCCCAAAAAGGGACACAGGTGTGGGCTCTGGTGTTTGACAAATTGCTTCCTCCCTTTCTTTCCCCAAACTGCACTGTCCTTGTGAGTGGGACAGCCAGGAAATCAGACATGGGTAGGTATAGACATGGTCTTGAAAACAAATACAAGATGTCATTGAAAATGTGCTTTGGATGGTAATATTCAACACATTCTCAACTGCATGCTCTTATTCCCTCTCCCTGTAATGACTGGACAACACTTATTTTTGGTGCCAGCTGGCTTAAATCAGGAATAATCTTGGGTAGGGGGAAAATGACAATGAAACCATCATAAACTGAGTATAAAATGTTTATCTGCATGTGTCAGTAACTCCAACGGCCAGCTGCAGTCAGCACAATTATCAGCCTGTAATTGTGCTCAGGGCCAGCGTGGGCCTTTCCACGTCAGCTCCTCCTGCACAGCACATGGAGGCCTGGGCTTGCTGCTGGCTTGTTTCCTTTTAGGAGACTGGGATGAGGAAAGGCTGGGGGGTTTTGTCAAAGAGATAATATTTGAGTGACCGTGTATGTGCTGGAAGCCTCACAGACTGACTGGCCCACGACAGGATCACCCAGTGCTGGGGCGGGGGGGCTGCACCTTGCTGCCCTGGTTAGGGGTGTTAAGCTGCTCCTTTGCCTCAGAGAGGGCCAAGTGCAGCACTTTTGTGCAGAAACACTTCATTAGCCCTGGTTTGCAAAGCTGCTGCAGCAACTGGTGTGGCCAGAGCACCCCTTTCTGCACTTGGAAATGAGCTGAGTCAGTCATGGGACAAGGCAGGGCATTCCCCACGTGTGCCCATTGTGAATTCACTGTGCCCCGACTGTGTCGCGTCCCGCTCCTCAGTGACATCCCGCCCAGCCTGGAACATGGAACTTCCCGTTTCCAAGGACACGTGGCCATTGTCACCAGCACACAGCAGGACTGGTCAGACCCTTCGGCGGCTGCGTCGAGAGTGGAGGTGTCAGAGCGATAGCGAGTGTTGTTCCAGCTTGGTTGGTTCTAGCACACGCTGTTCAAGAGGCCGATCCACACACTGAGTGGAGGTAATTATTTACAGTTCTGTGCAGAAAGGGGGGGGCTCAGGGACAAATTCACAAAGCCAGCACCACAAGAACCAGAGTGTCTTTGTATTTCTACATTTTAGCAAAGAAAGGAATTAGTGTTCACTGACTGCAAGTTCCCTAGTTGTCTTCATAATTAGTATTCTGTCTGCTGTTGGGTAATGATCCTCTCACTTCTCATGCTCAATAGTCTGCATGCTCAGACTCTCCCTTCTTCTTAGTGAGAGGCTTCTTGAGTGGATAGCCGTGGTCTGCCCCTGCTGGAATGGCCTTTTACCTCGCAGGAGGTGATTCAGCACAGTTTCTGCATTGGCTTTATCAGTTTGTTCCTTTCCTTGGGGATTCTGCCAAATGTCCCTGTGCCCATAAATTCTCCATTCTTTGTGTCCACCATCAGTGGTACATCCTTCTTCCCAAGCCTTGCTAACCTCCCCTGTGTCTGAGGAAATTGAAGCCTGTCAAGCCCTGCACCTCCACAAGGCAATTCAGCCAAGAAGCAACCTGCCTTTCAAAGGCCTGGCCATCACTTAGAGCTTGTTGGCTACTTCTTGTTTCATGGGAATAATCTCCCTCCTTGTTGATGAGCCTTGAAAGCCACAAAGGAGAAACATCAAAGAACACATTTTCCTAACAAATGTTTTGCATTTTGCAGACTTTTCAGCAGGATCAGTGGCTGTGTGGGAGTCAGAGCACCCGAGGCAGAGCGGGATGGAGGAGCTGTGGGCCTGGGCACGATCCAGAGCATTCCACAGGGCCCCAACCCGCACTGCGTCCTGCAGGGCCCCCAACAGCACTGCGATGCCCGTTGGGGTGACCCAGGGGTCCCAGAACCAACAGGTGAGGGGCAGCTGTCGGGCTCTGCAGGTTGCCAGCGGGTGGGGGCTTGGCCGTGGTGTTGGTGTCAGGTGCTGCTGACCCCGCGGGACCTGTCGGGCAGGGCTGGGGCCCCACTGGTGCTCCAAGGGCCCCTTTGAGGCAGCTGCCCCGGTGGAAACGACTCACAGGGATGACACGGAGGAGGTGCCAGTGGAAGTGGGAAGTTCTCTGATGGAAGTGGTTCTCAGGGATGCCATTGAGGAGGTGCCAGTGAAAGTCAGATGTTCTCCATGCTGGGACACTCAGGAAATTCATGCTCTGGGCATGGCTCTTGGTCAAAATGCATAGATTTCTCATTGTTCTGTGTTTGCCCTGCACTCACCGAACATGTCAGGAGAAAGGAAACGCTCTAACAGTATTTTTTAGTACTAGGATTAGCCATTTCTTTATTCTCAGCTGTGATGCATAGTGGAGAGCTCCAGCTACATGCACACCATTTTCAAAGCTTTTCCAAACAAAGAAATTTTAGCATTTTTAGCAGCCAAAGCCATGAATCTTCATTGGTTCTAAATTACATCATTTCTTCAATTAAGTAATATTCTATCTTCGGTATTGATGTCTCTCTTCACATGGTAATTAGTGCACATCTTTCAGTCCATTTATCATAGCTTTTCAGATTTTTTCTAAGGCAATTTTGCCTACGGAATGAAGCAGTTGGATGGCAGTAGTTGTTTTCATTAAAAAATGTACTTAGGCTGATGAACATTTTAACCTCCAGTGGAATGCAATACATTCTGTACTAAATGATGAGATCAGCCAAGCAACCCAAATTTTGTAATATCTGATTAACCTAGGATAAACTGCTTCCATTTGACACCTGCAAAGAATTGCATCTAGAGCTGAGGACAAGAGAAAGGGTTCTCATGCCTGTTGAGAGTCGAAATTCACCTTATGCGGGTGAAATTCTTCTTGGAGCTGACTGCAGGATGTGCTTCCTTAGTACCAAATAAATCCCAGCATCAGGTCGTGTCCAAAATTCTTATATTTTTGTCAACCACTCTCACCTGGATTGTTAGCTGAACACTGGCCAGTTCAGTTGTACTCAGGCACTTGATTTCAAGGGAAGCCTGTGCCTATAAATTCCAGCAATTGGGAAAGGATGACTTGCTACTTGAACACTTGGCTGCATTGGAGGCTAAGGGAGGGTTGCTCTCTCAGGGCAGTTTTGTAGCCGGCTGCTTGCAGAGGGAGAACTGTGTCAAAGCAGCCCTTTTTAGTGATGTGACAGCAAGCCTTCGCAAATACAGCTCTTGTTTAAAGTGAAGGGCCTAGTTAATCAGCAGTGATGGAGAGTAGGCTTAAGTTTTTACAGAAAATATCTTTTTCCTTTTAGCCAAATGCCAGCGAGGCATTGCACAATGGAAGTGCGCAGAATGTCCAATTGAATAACCCACTTGGAGGTATGGTTGCCTTTCACATTTTGCTCAATATCTGTAAGACTTTCAACTTGGTAATTCAGTTTTGCAGCATATTCTCGGGACAGGGGATCTCTTGTGTTCAGAGATCTTGGCTGGAGGTGGTATGCCCTCAGGTCAACCTTGCAGTCTCTTGTCACTGCATGTAGCCACTGGTTTGTTTTCCCCTGAGAAAGCCTGCCAGTCCTTCCTTGTTCCCATACTGCTTGATGGGATGCAATTTGGAGCATTGAGGTCAAGGTTTGGACCACTCCATGCACCTAAATTCACTGCCTTGGTAGCTAAGCTTTTGGTTTTGGAGTATCTAGGCACTGTTGTTATCCTTTAAATTTAATTGGGAAATTGAAAGAAAATGACCTTGAGGAAGTTGCGTAGAGAATTTCACAAGGTCAGCATGGGAAACTTTGCTTGATTTAATTTTTTGTCTTCGTTGTTAATAAGCGAGTGTTGCCACAACACTGTGCTGGGTTCTTTTCAAGGAAATGGAAAGGAAGATACTGATGTCATCTTCCCCATGGATTCCATCATTTCCCACAAAGCACAACGTGCTTGGGTGATGTCATTTGTTATTAATCTGCTCTCAGTGCTGTTTCCCCAAGGAGCCTGGCTCCAGGCAGACTCGAGGTGCACATTCCCCGTACAGGCACTCAGTGGTGCTGCCTGCAGCAGTGAGCTGAGCCAGGTACAGCCAGCTGCCCTGAGAAAAGCAGGCTCTCACCTGGCTGTGGCTGCAGTCACCTGCCTGCAGGGACTTCCCTGCCACTGCAAGTGCAGCTCTTGCTCTGCCTTAGCCTAGTGCAGAGCATTTTAAAGTAGCATCATGGTGGCTTTCCAGAGAGACAAAGCTAAACTTCAGATTTCTCCCTGGGGACGTTCTTTTTCACATGTGGATGATGATTTGTGTGATTCTTGGTGGTGGTCTACACAGATCCTAAGGGAATATTTAACATTCAGTAACTGGGGTGTGAGGACTGGCAGTAGTGAGACAATTGTGGAACTTGGTGCCGCTTTGGCTTCAGGCTGGCACAGAGAAACTCAGGTGAGACAGGTCTGGTTGCTGGTAGGGTAGAGGGTGCCTTTGAAACCTGCTCCATGCAGTACCAGTTAGGGACTGGGCTTTGTCACAGAATCAGAGAATCAGAATCAGAGTTGGAAGGGATCCACAAGGATATGCAAGTGCAGCTCTGTCCCCAAGAATCCCCAAGAAAGGTCAGTCTCCGTGTGTGTGATGGCAGGGACAAAGCTCCCGGATTTCTCACCAATACCCATGAAGTGTCCACCAGCCACTAAGCAGGAGTTCCTGGTTTCAAAACAGCGCCTGCTGCGTCATATCCCCTCCCTTGACCTGCTGGCCACGCTTCACCTGATGCAGCCCAGGACACGGTTGCCTTTCTGGGCTGCCAGCACACGTTGCCAGCTCATGCCCAGCCTCTCATCCACCAGCACCCCCAAGTCCTCCCCACCTTCATCCCAGCCGCCCCATCCCATCGCAGCATCCCTGCCCAGCAGGGACAGGCCATGTCCCAACCCCAAAGATGCAGCACTTTGCACTTGGCCTTGTCGAATCTGATGAGGTTCCCAGGGCCCTACTTGCCAAGGTTCTCCATGTCGCTCTGGATGGCATCCCAGGCCTCTGGAGTTGTCAAACTTGCCAAAGGTGCATTTAATCCCACTGTCCATATCATTCTTGACATAGCTCAGTGCTTGAGCTTACAAAGAGGAGAAATCAAATGAAAACCACCATGCATATAAAGAGTTTTTCATAAATACCTCCCCTCCAGTATCACTCCTTTACATGGCATTTTTAATGACTGTTCCTTCCTAATGCTTTACTGACTGGATTCGTACTGATCTATAAATTCTGAACAAATAGAGTTTCAACAGTCTTCGTACATCCTTTTGAGTCAACTACCTTGCTTCCTCCCACTCCCCATTTGACAATTCGTTTTCTGTTTTTTCTTTACTGAAGTGAAAATACCAGAGCTCAGGAGAGCCCCACACAGCTCTCCAGATTTTGTGCCCGAGAGAAAGAGAACGATGCCCACGAACCCTGCAAAATTCTTCCAGAGACCTTTCAGTACTGTTTCTCAACGACCCATCAGAGACAGGGTGATTCATTTATTGGCTCTGAAGAATTACAAAAAGTCAAAGCTACTTGCCTGCTTAGAGAGAGTGGGAGTTGTGGAAAAGGACAAGGAATCCCTTGGAAAGATCCTTCAGGAGGTGAGATGCTGGAGCTGCTGCCTGCAATGCTAACTCTTAGCAGTCTTACTTCAGGTTTCAATTAGAATCTAATGAGAGGCTCAGGAAATGCTCCCTGTTTATATTTTCCCATCAATTTTACCCGATTTCCACGCAACTGCAAGTCCATGTGACAAAAAGAAAGAAATCCTCAAAACTTGTTTTTTATCTAGAATAGCTGGCAGTGATAAATTCTTTGTAATGTTGTTGCTTCTCATGCCTTATTCGAACCCTCCCTCTTTTCCTTGCACTGTTGAACTGCTTGATGAAGTAACTTCACAGGGTGAAGCTCTCAAGTGGGTGAAACACTTAGCTGAGGTCCTTAAAATACCCTGGGACAAGTTTCAGAGGAGAGAATTTTGGTAGCTGCACAGGGCAGTATTTCATTTGAACGGACTTGGTGGCCTCTCAATGGTACTTGCTTCTACTGGGGTCTGTGGGGGCTGCCTTCCAGGGAAGGGTGTTCCAGGCAAATCCTACATGAGAAAGGTGGTGGCCCAACTTTGAGCACAGAGTTTCTTTGCTCTTGTGTGGATTGAGTCTTCAACTTCCTTGGCACCTATTATTTCTCATAATTTTCCAGTTGTCCTTTGAGTGCCACTGGTATTTCTTTATTACAGCCATTCATCCGATTCACATTGACTGAAGGATGCAGTGGCTGTTTCCTTCCTTGTTCAATAGTCCCCGTCAGTGTAGGCTGTTGCTGAATTATGCAAGCATTAACGTATCAAGTAGCAATATTTCCTTTTTAGCTAGGAAAAAAGCGATGGTAAGATTTCAAAGCTCAGCTCCTTAGAGGGCAAGAGATGAAAGAAAATTCTCCTTTCTGTTGCTTGTTGTTAATGTTTAAGGAGATTTTGAAGGAGTAGTTTCTTGTTTGCAGTGTGAACTGCCTCAAGATACTGGTTTGCATTCTGAAAGGGCTTTGTGAACAGCACTACATCCTGAAAATGGTTATTCACATTTTTCTTAACTTCATGGGGAGGTGGTGTTATTTTTTGCTATACATGAAAAACCAGTAGGGAGAACTTGCTGAGCTCTTATACTCACAGCCTTCCTTCTCTTCCCACACCGCCTTAGTTCTGCTTTTAAGAAGTGAATTCCTGATTCTGGGTATCTTTGTTACTTTTAAGCTGTTGAAGTGTAGCTCTAGGTAGGTTATCTCCTGTAAGAGTTCCATAGGAAGCTGTAGTTTCCTCTGAGCAGACACTTGAGAAAGAAAAGCAGTTCTGTTTGCAGAGACAAATGCCAGCATCCTGTGGTGCTTCATGGGATGATGAAAACATGCCCCGTTACAGGTCCAGGCTGTGCTCTGCCATGGCAATGTAGCTGGGTGAAACAAGAGGGCAGCAGGTGTCCTCCTGAGGGTGGAAAAATATGGACTTGCTCATGGAGATGATGTTCTCCAGGTCCTACTCAAAAGAAAAGGAAAACAGAAAGGAAAAACCTGGCCTCTCCATGTATTTCAAATGGTGAAGACTGAGAGTTCTGGCATAGTGTACCTTGATTCGCAAAGCTGTGTTAAAGACCAAAAAACCTGGATCCCTGGTGCAGGGAGAGGTTTTCATAGCGTCCATTTCCTCCATGCTTGCAGCACTTTGGCATTTACTTACATCCAAATTTCTACAGCCCAAATGGACCACAGCTGTTTAATCTTGTTGCCTCTTACATGACAGCTGCTTTGTTCTTCACATCAAACAAAAGTCCTGGAAAACTGGTGCATGATTTTCTTTTCAGCTTTGCTTTAGCTTTGCACTACCAGTTTTACATCTGTAGTCTGCCTTTAGGTGTAGTGAATATTAACGTTTTAAATGTCTGCCCGTAGGTAGCCAGCCTGGATGCAAATGAGAATTCTTTCAGTCTGAAGGAACATTTCTTCAAAGACATTCAGGTTGATTGGCCTGGCTACGGTGAAAGAGATAGAAAGACATTGGAGGTGACCCTTTTTCAGTAAGTTCAGTCAGGACAACAGCCATTTCAAAAAAACCCTCTGGGAAATTAAGGTCTGTTTTCGCTGTGAGGAAAGAGCGATGACTGCTGATATTTTTGCCTTGTAACCTGAAATGTTGAACCATCCTTACAGAAAAACAGCTCCATCTCCAAATGCCACCAGCACCAGCCAGTCACCATCTCTGGGACCTTCTGAAAGAAATCCTCCACCGAGAACGGCTCAGGTATTTTGTGAATTTTTAAACATTCTTTACCCTAGATGATGTTTTATCCCACTTGCTCTTGGTGTCCAAGCTGTGATATGAAGCAGTAGTGTTGTCTTTATATCATATAAACCCGAAGTGTGTACTTCTAATGGGATTCCTGTATACTTTTCAAGATGCTTACAATGTCAAAGCCTGCCACAGGCTTGCACACATGACTTGTTTCTTATGGTGCGTAGGAAACTCTGCTAAGGACAAGGTGTGGACATGTTTTTGGTACCTAGCTGTGTCTTTGCAGGGTTCTTGACGATATGGCAGCTCTAGTACCTAAATCATGCACGGTAATGCCAGTGCTACTGTTTGAAGAGAAATCTTAGGGAAGTCTAGCATAAGGACAAATTCCAGTACTGAGGCATTTGTAGGAAACTTGTTTTTCTGTCCTAAGCAGCATTTAGGCTCCCATTTTGATTCAGGCTATCCCATGTGTGAGGAGGGGACTCTGAATCATCAGGGAATACCTTGGACTTGTCGGGCTTAAAATCAAGAGATGGCCAGTACAAGAGGGCAAGGAAAAAGGTTTGAAAGAATCTTGGAAAACACTGCATGAAAGGTATATTTTCTATGCCTTAAAAGAATTCTCTTTAAACAGGAGGGAGGACACAGCTCTGGTTTTCCCTAGCTCTTTTCCCAGCCAGAGCAGGAAATGCTGCAGTGCCCAGCATCCTCTTATGTCCTACCTCCATGCCCACAGCATTTCTATCAGCAGGCTGGCACAGAGCCGTGTCTGGCAGTCCTGCTCTGAGCTGCTGATGTGCACGGGTGGGAGCAGCATGTGCTTGGTAGGGAATAGGCTGTGACCTAGGGTTTCCTCTGGAGAACAGCAGGAGTGAGACCTGCAGCCAGACTGGGGCTTCTCTCTGTTGTTATCATCTCTGCACTGGACACGCTGTGATCAGCACCGCACCAGCGGCTTCTTGGGGCTGCTTTAGTGAATCATGTGGGTGTGTGACAGCAAGAGTTGAGTGTGTTCCTGGTGTGTCTAAGCAGAAATAGGGAGCAAGATAAAGCCAACCTGAGCTCCTCATTTTTGGGAAGCCTTTGATAGAGGTGCTGAAGGGAATGTCTTTCTCCCAGAACCATTTAGCTACAGAGTTGGAGGAGGACTCGCTGAATACTCAGGTGAGAAAGTAGGAATGAAATAGCGAACATATTTAGCTGCAGCACCTCCTTGTATGACAGGCCGTTTTAGGTAAGAAAGGTGTGTGTTCAACCATTGCCAGGTCAGAAATGCTGCTTTTTCAGAGCAAAACTAATTGGGATCATCTTTGCAGAAACAGCCTCTAGCTTCTGCCTTTATCAGTCCTGTGATGACCAAGAAGCAGAGGATTGACCAAGAGCCCAGTCATATCCAGCCAGCAGCTGGTGGCCGCTCTCCTTCTTCCTTGGACCTGCCTTCCACATCCTGCTCACCTTTGAACCTGTCTCCAAGTGTCAGCTCCATTTCCACCTCCACCCATGAGCTACAAGAGAAAGATAAAATTCAGACTCCCTCGGGAATCCCAGTGCCTGTCAGGGTGCAGGGGAAGACTCCCAACTCCAAAGGTGAGAAAACAGAGTTAGACAGAGTGAAAAAAACATCCTTTGGAATTCGCTTGCCATGAGCAAAGCCAAAGAGATGAGCAGAGAGTGCAGGACCCAAGCAGAAAAGGAGTCACATGGTCCAAGTGCAAAGGGTATTAAAGTGATGGACCACTTTTAGATATGCTTCCATTTCATTTTTTACTGGATATCTGTATGGTTTTTTAGACATATCTAACCTCCCCTCCACCGGCACCTCCAAGTCCTCCCCACCTTCATCCCCAAGCCTGTCTTGGTGCCAGGGAATGCCCCAACCCCAAAGATGCAGCACTTTTCACTTGGCCTTGTTGAATCTGATGAGGTTGCAAGGGCCCCACTTCCTGGTCCTTCCGGATGGCATCCCATGCCTCTGGGTTTGGCAAACTTGCTGAGGGTGCACTTAATCCCACTGTCCGTGTCATTCTAGACATAGCTCAATGCTTGACCTTACAAACTGGGGAAATCATATAAAAGCATCACGCATAAAAATAATTTTTCATAAAAACTTCCCATCCAGTATCACTCCTTTACCAGCTTTTAATGACGGTTTCTTTTTAATGCTTTACTGTTTGGATTCTTGGAGATCTGTAAATGCCGAACAAATAGAGGCTCAACAGTCTTGGTACATGCTTTTGAATCAACTTGCTTGCCTTCTCCAAACCTCCAATTTGAACTATTTGTTTCTGGTTTTCCCTCACTTTAGGAGGAAAAGCAGACGTCAGAGGAGCCCAACAAAGCAATTCAGGTCCTGTGCCTGAGAAGAAGAGGATGATGCCTGTGAGACTTGCAGACATCGACTGGAGCGGTTGCGCTGCTGTTTACGGCCAACCCTACAGGGACAGGGTGATTCATTTACTTGCTCTGAGGGATTACAAGGAGCCAGAGTTACTTGCTCGGCTGCAGAGAGATGGAGTCAGGCAAAAGGACAAGGATTCCCTTGGCAAAATCCTTCAGGAGGTGAGATCGTGGAGCTTGTGCCAGCACCTCTTCCATCATGCTATTCTGCTGTTCATCATTTTACTGCTTCCTCACCTGTTTAAATTAGAGACTTTTCCAATACTCCTTTGAGTTAAGTTCCACTGGGATTTCCTTCTCATAGGCTTTCATACAATGCACACCCATTGAAAGATGCAGTAGATCCTTCCTTCCTTTCTAAATATTCCCCATCCACATAGGCTTGTGCTGAATAATGCAAGCATTAATATATCAAATAGGAATATTTTCTCTTTAGCTAGGGAAAAGCGTTTTGGAACCTAGTCAAAGGACTCAAATTCAACATGGATACACTTTCAGTTGATCCTACAGTGGCTTTAAGGAACTGATTCCCTGAACCTGTGAAGTTTGTTGCTGTGTTTGCCCAGGGCAGTGGCAGGGATTTTTTCACCCTGAAGACATTCACAATATAATGAGAGCCATGTTTTGCCATCCCAACTGAAGTAGCCCATTTAGATTTCTGTAGTTTGCATAGAGGTGTAATGAACATTTGTTCTCTGAAATGTCTGCCTGTAGGTTGCCGACCTGAACGCAAAGGATAATTCCTTCAGTCTGAAGGAAGATCTGTTTCAAGCCCTTCAGACTGATTGGCCTGGCTACAGTAAAATCGATCGAGCGAATTTGAAGTTAATACTTTCTAGGTAAGTTCAGTCTTTTGGGGAAGGAAAAGAGCCTTTTCAGAAGAAAGCCCTGGGAAATGAAGCCTAGGTTCTTAGAATATGCTGAGATAGCAGAGACCTGCCAGGACCCTGGCCCTGCACAGGACACCACAAGAATCACACCAGGTGCCCACGAGTGCTGTCCAAACACTTCCTGAAGCCTTGCTGCAGTGGCCACTGGCCTGGGGAGCCTGTTGCAGTGCTCAAGCACCCTCTGGGGCACAAATGTTTTCCTGATATCCTGCCTAAAGCTCCCTCAACTCAGCTTCATGCTGTTTCCTTGAGTCCTGGCATGGAAGGTCTGCAAGGAAAGGACTATGGCAGTTGATATTTTGGCCTTGTAACTTGAAGTATCGGACCATCCTTACAGAAAAACAGCTCCATCTCAGAACCCCACCAGCAGCAGCCAAGCGACATCTCCTGGGCCTTCTGAGAGAGATGCTCCCGCAAGACCTGCTCAGGTATTTTGTGCATTTTTAACATTCTGTACTCTGTATGAAGTTTCAGCAGACTTGCTGGTGGTATAAAAGCTGTGGTGTGAATGTGCAGGACCAGGCCTAAGCATGTTTTGCCTCAGACTTTCTGAGTGCTGTGACAGGAAGGCTGTGATGAGAGGATCCTGCAGGGGTGGAGCAGCACTGTCCTGATCCAAATTTCTGCTCTGCGTGAAGACTTGAGCTCAGTCCCCACCCTCAACTCATTCCCTGGAGAAGGCCTCAAAGGGCTGGCTCTGCAGGAAAAATCTCCTGTCCATAAGAGGCTGCATCAGGGCGGGGCAGATGGGGCCCTCTCGCTCTCTTGTCCCTGTCTCTCTGTCACTCTCATTGCTGACTCCAGCTCTGCACTATCCACGTGGCTGCACCAACACAGGATCTGCAGAATGGTGATATTCCCTCATTCCTTCCTCTGCCTCTATTTCTCTCCTCCCTCACTCTGCCAGGGCACACACGGCTGTCCTGTTCTACTCCATCCTCAGTTGGGAAGTTTGCTGGGGGTGTGGGGAGCTTGTGGCTATGTGTTGTGGCTTGTGAGTCAGCAGCTTTGAGAAGGTCCTTAGGAGGAGCTGAGAGATGATTGAAGGGCACTGAGCAACAGTGAGGGCTTGTTGGTGACCTCTTGTGAAACTCTCTTGTACAAATTTAAGGGCTTGTTAGCCAACAGCTTTTGAGTCTGCACAGCAGGTAGCCTGCTGCATTTAAGACAACTGCACATAAAAGCACAAGAGTTTCTTGACATGTGGCTGCTGTCTTTGTTCATCCTGATGAGAATTCACAATCAACCATCACACCCTGTACTCTTGCTGGATTTAAGACAACTGTACCTAGAAGCACAAGAGTTTCTTGACGTGTGACTGCTGTCTTTGTTAATCTTGATGAGTATTCACAACCAACCATCACACCCTGTACTCCTGGGTTCTAATAGTGAAGCACTAATCTCGTTTCTAACACATGAGACTCTAAAACAGCCAGGTGCCTCTTCAGTAAATCATGTGGGTGTTTGACAGCAAAAGCTGAGTCTTTTCCTGGTGTGTGCAAGCAGAAATTGGGACCTAGATAAAACTTACTGGACCTCCCCTTTGGGGGAGGCTTTGCTGGAGCTGCTGAAGGGAGTGTCTACCTCCCAAAACCTTTTAGCAGTAGACTTGGAGAAGGACTTGCTATGTGCTAAGATGAGAAACTAGGAATGCAATAGAGCCGATATTTACCTGGAGATCTTCCATGTTTGACAGCTATTTTTATTTAAAAAACATGGGTTTTCAACCTTTGCCAGTTCACAAATCCTGCTTTTTTAGAACGGGAGCAAAACCTGATCCGAGTCAGAGATTAATGAATTGTTTTGTTATTGTTGTAGAAACGGCCTTGGGCTTCTGGCTTGACCAGTCCTGCCATGAGCAAGAAGCAGAGGACTGAGCAGTAGCTCAGTTACCTCCAGCCAGCACCTGGTGGCCACTCTTCTTCCTGGGTGCTGGCTTTGACATCCCATTCTACTTCCTGCCTGTCTCCAAATGTCGGCTCCATTTCCCCTGCACCCTTTAGGTTCAAGAAAGACACAAATTTCTGAGTTCTACAATGACAGCACTCATGTGCTGAAGACTACCATGTCAAAAAAGATGTGAAGAGAATTTGGGAGGCTGAAGCACTAGTGACCCTTGGATCTCAATGAAGGTATAAATGTGCAGCTTTTCCTAACTCCAGTGTGGATAATGATGGAGTAAAGATTTGATGATTAAGAGAAGCCTCTGCATGAATTAAGAGGCAAGAAAGACCATATGCCAGAGTCAATAGCACAGACATTATTTAATAGTAAATGTGAACTAGGGAGATAGAAAGCTAAAGAAGGAGATGGGCCAGGTGGGGAGAAGTGCTGAGATGAACACCGAGGAGGGTTGGGCCCGGACGGGCCCTCCCTTCCTGCAGTGCAGCTGCACAGGCTCAGCTGCAGCAGTGGTGCTGCATCCCCTCATCGTATTTGCAGGGCAGGAGGGGAGGGAGAATTGTGTGTGCGTGTGTGTGAGTGTGTGTATGGTAAAAAACTCTGGAAATTGCTGCAACCTTGTGTTGGAGCAGTGGCCCCTTAGTTCCATGCGGTTCTGTTGTGTCACAAGGGAAAACTTCCTTTCTTCATATCACAATGGCTGCTTGGCTCCATGCAGCCTTACCTGTTGGTTTAATCATCTTCCATCATGTCACAATAACTACTTGGTCTGAAAAAGCTGCACTGTGTCGCAATGGCCCCTTGGTTCCACGTGGTTCTGTTAGGAATCCATGCTTTCTTCATGTCACAATGGCTCCTGGGAAACATATGGCCTTACCTGTGAGTTTGATCATCTTCCATCATGTCACAATGGTCTCCTTTGTATGAAAAAGTTCCAATGTGTCACAGTGGCCCCTTGTTTCAATGTGGTTCTGTTAGGCCACAATGGAAACCTTGGTTTCTTCGTGTCACAATGCCTCCTTGGCTCCATTTGGCCTTACCTGCTGGTTCAATCATCTTCCACCATGTCACAATGGTCTCCTAGGTTTCAAAAAGCACCATTGTGCCACAGTGGCCCCTTAGTTCCATGCGGTTCTGTCGTATCACAATGGCATCCTTGCTTCCTTCGTTTCAGAATGGCTCCATGGCACCATATGGCCTTACCTGTGAGTTTGATCATCTTCCATCATGTCACAATGGCCTCCTTCGTCTGAAAAAGCTCCACTGTTTCACAGTGGCTCCTTGATTCCATGTGGTAATGTTAGACACCACTGGAATCCTTGCTTTCTTCATGTCACAACGCCTCCTCGGCTCCATGTGGCCTTACGCATGGGTTCATTCATCTTCCATCATATCACAATGGCCTCCTTGGCTTCAAAAAGCTCCACTGTGTCACAGTGGCCTCTAAGTTCCATGCGTTTCTGTTGTGTCACAATGGAAACCTTGCTTTCTTCCTGTCACAATGGCTCCTTGGCTCCATGCGGCCTTACCTGTTGGTTCAATCATCTTCCATCATGTCACAATAAGTCCCTGGTCTGAAAAAGCTCCACTGTGTCACAATGGATCCTTGGCTCCATGCGGTTCTGTTAGGCACCACTGAAATCCTTGCTTTCTTCATGTCACAATGCATCCTTGGCTCCATGCGGCCTTACCTCTGAGTTCAATCATCTTCCATCATGTCATAATAATCTCCTTGGATTGAAAAAGCCCTACAGTGTAACCATGGCTCCTCCGTTCCATGTGTGCTTACCTGTTAGTTCAATCCTCTTCCATCATGTCAAAATGGCCTCCTTGGTTTCAAAAAGCTCTATTGTGTCACAATGGCTCCTTGGCTCCATGTGGCCTTACCCCCGAGTTCAATCATCTTCCATCATGTCATAATAGTCTCCTTGGATTGCAAAGTTCTGCAGTGTCACCATGGCTCCTCCATTTCATGTGGCCTTGCTTGTAGGTTTAAACATCTTCCATCATGTCTCAATGGTCTCCGCGGTCTGAAAATGCTCCACTGTGTCACAATGGATCCTTGGCTCCATGTGTCCTTTCTCTTGGGTTCAATCATCTTCCATCATGTCACAAAGGGTCCCCTGGTTTATTGCCGTGGCCCCTTGGTTCCATGTGGTTCTGTATTCCACAATGGAGTCCTTGCTTTCTTCATGTCACAATGCCTGCTTGGCTCCATGTGGCCTTACCTCGGAGTTCAATCATCTTCCATCATGTCATAATAATCTCTTTGGATTGCAATAGCTCTACAGTTTCACCATGGCTCATCCGTTCCTTGTGGCCTTACCTGTTGGTTCAATCCCATTTCATCATGTCACAATGGTCCCCTTGGTTTCCAAAAGCTCCACTGTGTCGCAATGGCTCCTTAGCTCCATGCGGTCCTACCTCTGCGTTCAATCATTTTCCACCATGTCACAATAACTCCTTGCTATGAAAAAGCTCTACTCTGTCACAATGGATCCTTTGCTTCATGTGTCCTTTCTCCTGAGTTCAATCATCTTCCATCATGCCACAATGGTGTCCTGAGTTTGAAAAAGCTCCTCTGTGTCAAAGTGGCCCCTTGGTTCCATGAGGTTCATTTACACCACAATGGAATCCCTGCTTTCTTCATGTCATGCTGGTTCCTTGGCTTATGTTGGCCTTTCCTTTGGTATGGACATCTTCAATCATCTCAAAATTATCTCCTTGTTTTAAAAAAACTCTACTGTGTCGCAATGGATCCTCGGCTCCATGTGGCCTTACGCATGTGTTCATTCATCTTCCATCATGTCCCAATGGTCTCCTTGGTCTGAAAAACCTCCACTGTGTCACAGTGTCTCCTTAGTTCCAT
Organism: Anomalospiza imberbis; assembly: GCF_031753505.1. Classification (NCBI taxonomy): domain Eukaryota; kingdom Metazoa; phylum Chordata; class Aves; order Passeriformes; family Viduidae; genus Anomalospiza; species Anomalospiza imberbis. The sequence goes on from NW_027099367.1 coordinate 76,571, forward strand.
GTGGTTCTGTTAGGCCACAATGGAATCCTTGCTTTCTTCATGTCACAATGCCTCCTTGGCTTCATGTGGCCTGACCTCGGAATTCAATCTTCTTCCATCATGTCATAATAGTCTCCTGTGATTGAAAAAGCTCTACAGTGTCACCATGGCTCCTCCGTTCCATGTGGCCTTACCTGTAGGTTCAATCATCTTCCATCATGTCACAAAGGGTTCCTCGGTTTATCGCCGTGGCCCCTTGCTTCCATGCAGTTCTGTATTCCACAATGGCATCCTTGCTTTCTTCCTTTCACAATGGCTTCTTGGATCTGTGCGGCCTTACATGTGGGTGCAATAATCTTCCATTATGTCACTATGGACTCCTTGGTTTGAAAAAGCTCCACAGTGTCACAGTGGCTCCTTGATTCCATGTGGCCTTACCTGTGGGTTCAATCATCTTCCATCATGTCACAATGGTCTCCTTGGTCTGAAAAAGCACCTGTCATCGTTTGACACTGGCGCAATTCCAGCGCCCCCCATGAAATTATACCTTCCTAAATAATTGCTTTGAGATATGATCAGGAACAGAGCAGAGCAGGCCCAAACTTGATAACAAGGTAGAAAACTTTATTAAACTACTACTACTTTGAAAACTACAAACATTAAATCCTGGATGAAGACCTCCCTGAACACCCCTCCTCCTCCCACCTAATTTCCAAACAAACCCATGATGAGACACCACCCAGGATCCTGACCAAGTTGCCACCCTTCAGATAGTCAAATACTCAATCTTTCAAGGCAGATGGGAGTCTCTCCTGTGCCACAGACCCCCCAGGAAACACAATTGCCACCCCTGTGTTTCCATGTCACACATGGCAACCGCCCGGAGAACAGCTGCCATGGTGACACTCTCCTTTCCATGTCACAGTGCTCTCACCACCGTGCATGGACAGACAGCTCATAGGCCTCCTTTAAGGATGCTTTGCCAAGGACCAAGAAAAATAACAGTTCAGTTTCTCATCCCAGGACTACAGTCCCCCCCCCCCCCCATTTTCCCCTGGGGAAGAGGGTGCAAGAACAGAGATTTTCTTCTCTTCTTCTTCTCTGAAGACTGAGGGCCTCTCCACACCCTCTTCAACTTTCCTCTCTTCTCTCCATTCTTCTGTTGGTAGTCACTGAAACAGATCTCTTGGCCTACCAACACACCCCACTAAGAACAGCCTCTCTCAGGAGAATTTGGTTCAGTCTATGGCTAACAAGAAAAGTCCAGCCACAAGCCATTCCATCATCTCCTTACAACTCAAAAATTTCCTCTTCCATCTTCTTGGATCCCAGACTGTCTCTCTTCTAATTCAAATCAAGGAGGAGTAATATTTTACAAAGCTTTCATTTCTCAGGAAAGGGTTAAAAGCTCAGACTCCCTGGATGGCTGAAATCTCTGCCCAGCAGCCGATTCCCAAGGCCAAGGCTGGGCGCCTTCCCCCCCCACTCCTTCTCCTCCGGGCCGGCAAAATTACAGGTACCGTCCGGACTCTCTGTCTCTTCCCTCTAGGGGGGAATGACAAAGACATCTCCGCTTCTCTCCACCCTTCCGTCCACAGGAGCTGGCTCGGTTCCAGTCCTTCTACCCCTCAGCTCACCTCGACCAGGCCGCATGGCTTCCCCTCCCCCACCCAGCCCCATGGCTGGGCTGGGGAGATCTGCACTGCACCCTGACAGGAACCAAAGAGAGCGAGCTCTTGGGAGTTCCTCGTTTAACACCCTGTGTTCTCAGAGGCGTATCCCTATCTTCAGTGGTCACTTCAGGTGCCAATATCCAAACTTGACCACTGATTGGTTTGACCAACTTCCTGAAAAAATCACTTCCATGTCAAACCACGACACATGATGGAAGATGATTGAACCAACACGTAAGGCCGCATGGAGCCAAGGACGCATTGTGACATGAAGAAAGCAGGGTTTCCGTTGTGACACAACAAGACCGCATGGAACTAAGGGGCCACTGTGACACAGTGGAGATTTTGAAACCAAGGAGTCATTGTGACATGATGGAAGATGATCAAACTCACAGGTAAAGCAATATGGGGCCCAGGAGCCATTGTGACATGAAGAAATCAAGGATTCCATTGTGTTATGACAGAACCACATGGAACTAAGGGGCCACTGTGACTCAGTTGAGCTTTTTCAAACCAAGGAGACCATTGTCACATGATGGAAGATGAATGAACCCATGTGTAAGGCCACATGGAATGAAGGAGACATGGTGACACTGTAGAGCTTTATCTGACCAAGGAGATTATTGTGACATGATGGAAGATGATTGAACGCAGAGGTAAGGCCACATGGAACAAAGGAGGCATTGTGACACAGAGGAGCTTTTTCAAACCAAGGAGAATATTGTGACATGATGGAGAATGATTGAAGGCAGAGGTAAGGCCACATGGAGCTGAGGAGTCGTTTTGACACGAAGAAAGCATAGACTCCATTGTGACACAAGAGAACCGCATGACGCATGGAACCAAAGGGCCACTATGACACAGTGGAGCTTTTTCAGACCAAGGAATTATTGTGACATGATGGAAGATAATTAAACCAACAGGTAATACCACATGGAGCCATGGAGCCATTGCGACATGAAGAAAGCAAGGATTCCACTGTGTCCTAACAGAACCACATGGAACCAATGGGCCACAGTGACACATCTGAGCTTTTTCAGGCCAAGAAGACCATTGTGACATGATGCAAGATGGTCAAACTCACAGGAAAGGCCATATGGTGCCAAGGATCCAGTGTGACACAAAGAAATCAAGGATTCCAGTGTGATACGACAGAACCGCATAGATCAATGGGACACCTGTGCACTGTGGAGCTTTTTGAAACCATAGAGACCATTTTGACATGATGGAAGATGATTGAACCCAAAGGTAAGGCCACATGGAGTCAAAGAGCCACTGTGACACAGTGGAGCTTTTTCAAACAAAGGAGTCCATTGTGACATGATGGAAGATGATTAAACTACCAGGAAAGGCCGCATGCAGCCAAGGAGCCATTATGACACAAAGAAAGCAAGGATTCCATTGTAAAACAACAGAATCGCTGGAACTAAGGAGCCACTGCGACACAGTGGAGCTTTTTCAGACAATGGAATTATTGTGACATGATGGAAGATGATTATACTAACACGTAAGACCGCATGGAGCCAAGGAGCCATTGTGAAATGAAGAAAGCAAGGTTGCCATTGTGACACAACAGAACCGCATGGAACCCATGGGCCACTGTGACACAGTTGTTCCTTTTGAAACCAAGGAGACCATTCTGAAATGTTGGACGATGATTGAACCAACAGGTAAGGCCACATGGAATCATGGCGCCATGGTGACACTCTGGAGCTTTCTCAAACCAAGGAGATTATTGTGACATGATGGAAGATGACTGAACCTAGAGGCAAGGCCGCATGGAGCCAAGGAGCCATTTTAAAAAGGAGAAGGCAAGGTTTCCATTGTGACACAACGCAACCGCATGGAACCAAGGAGCCACTGTGACACAGTGCAGGTTTTCAGACCAATGAGATTATTGTGACATGATGGAAGATAATTGAACTCACTGGTAAGGCCACATGGAGCCAAGGAGTCATTTTGACATGAAGAAAGCAAGGACTTAATTGTGGCATGACAGAACCGCATGGCACACGGAACCCAGGGGCCACTGTGACACATTGGAGCTTTTTCAATCCAAGGAGACTATTATGACATGCCAGCAGATGATTGAACTCAGAGGTAAAGGCCACATGCAGACAAGGAGGCAATGTAACATGAATAAAGAAAGGATTCCATTGTGGCCTAACTGAACCACATGGAACCAAGGAGCCACTGGGACACAGTGGAAGTTTTTCAGACCAAGGAGTCCATTGTGAAATGATGTAAGATTATTGAACCAACAGGTAAGGCCTCAGGGAAGAAAGGAGCCCTGTTGACACTGTAGAGCTTTTTCAAGCCAAGGAGATTATGGTGACGTGATGGAAGATGATTGAACTCTGAGGTGAGGCCACATGCAGCTAAGGAGTCCTTTTAACATGAAGAAAGCATGGACTCCATTGTGACAAAACAGGACCGCATGGCGCATTGAACCAATGGGCCACTGTGTCACAGTGGAGGTTTTTCAGACCAAGGAGTTGTTGCGACATGATGGAAGATGATTAAACCAACAGGTAAGGCCACATGGAGACAAGGACTCCCATGTGACACGATGGAACCGCATGGCGCATGGAACCAAGGGGCCACTGTGGCACAGTGGAGGTTTTTCAGACCATGGAGTTATTGTCACATGATGGAAGATGCTCAAACTCTCAGGAAAGGCCATATGGCTTCATGGATCCATTGAGACACAAAGAATTTAAGGATTCCATTTTGGAATACAGAACTACAGTGAAGCAAGTAGCCACGGCGATTAACCGAGGAACCCTTTGTGACACGATGGAAGATTATTGAACCCATGAAAAAGGACACATGGATCCAAGGATTAAATGCGATATAGTGGAGGTTTTTGAGACCAGGGACTTTTTGTGACATGATGGAAGATGATTAAACCAACAGCTAAGGCCTTATGCAGCCAGGGAGCCATTGTGACATGAAGAAAGCAATGTTTCCATTTTGGCTTAACAGAACCACATGGAACCAAGGAGCCACTGTGACAAAGTGGACGTTTTTCAGACCAAGGAGTCAATTGCGACATGATGGAAGATGATTGAACACACAGGTATGGCCACGTGGAGCCAAGCAGCCATTTTCACACAAAGAAAGCAATGACTCCATTCTGACACGACAGATCCGCGTGGCGCATGGAACCAAGGGGCCGCAGTTACACAGTGGAGCTTTTTGAGACCAAGGAGTCATTGTGACATGATGGATGATGCTCAAACCAACAGGTAAGGCCACATGGAGCCAAGGAGTCATTGTGACATGAAGAAAGCACGGTTAACATTGCGACATGACAGAACTGCATGGAACCAAGGGGCCACTGTGAAACAATGGAGCTTTTGGAAACCAAGGAGACCATTGTGACATGGTGGAAGATGATTGAACCAACAGGTAAGGCCACATGGAATCATGGCACCATGGTGACACTCTGTAGCTTTCTCAAACCAAGGAGATTATTGTGACATCATGGAAGATGATTGAACTCACAGATAAGGCCACATGGAGCCAAGGAGGCATTGTGACATGAAGAAAGCAAGGATTCCACTGTGGCCTGACTGAACCACATGGAAGCAAGGAGCCACTGGGACACAGTGGAGGTTTTTCAGACCAAGGAGTCCATTGTGACATGATGGAAAATTATTAAACCAACAGGTAATGCCCCATGGAATGAAGGAGTCCTGATGACATTGTAGAGCTTTTTCAAGCCAAGGAGATTATGGTGACGTGATGGAAGATGATTGAACTCCGAGGCAAGGCCGCATGGAGCCAAGGAGGCACTGTGACATGACGAAAGCAAGGATTCCATTGCGGCCTAAGTGAACCTCATGAAACCAAGGAGCCACAGTGACACAGTGGGGTTTTTTCAAACTCAGGAGATGATTGAGACATGACGGATGTGATTGAACACACATGTAAGGCCACTTGAAGCCAAGCAGCTGTTTTCACACAAAGAAAGCAAGGATTCCATTGTGACACGACAGATCCGCATGGCGCATGGAAGCAAGGGGCCGCAGTTACACAGTGGAGCTTTTTGATACCAAAGAGGCATTGTGACATGATGGAAGATGCTGGAACCAACAGGTAAGGCCACATGGAGCCAAGGGCCATTGTGACATGATGAAGGCACGGTTAACATTGCAACATGAAAGAACTGCATGGAACCAAGGGGCCACTGTGACACAATGGAGCTTTTTCAGACCAAGGAGTCCATTGTGACATGGTGGAAGGTGATTGAACCAACAGGTAAGGCAACATGGAACCGTGGTGACACGGTGACACTCTGGAGATTTCTCAAACCAAGGAGATTATTGTGACATGATGGAAGATGATTGAACTCAGAGGTAAGGCCAAATGGAGCCAAGGAGGCATTGTGACATGAAGAAAGCAAGGATTCCACTGTGGCCTAACCGAACCACATGGAACTAAGGAGCCACTGTGACACAGTGGAGGTTTTTCAGACCAAGGAGTCAATTGCGACATGATGGAAGATTATTGAACTCACAGGTAAGGACACATGCAGCCAAGGAGTCGTTTTGAAATGAAGATAAAAGGACTCCATTGTGACACAACAGAACCACATGGCGCATGGAACCATGAGGCCACTGTGACACAGTGGAGCTTTTTCAGACCAAGGAGACCATTGTGACATGATGGAAGAAGATTAAACCAACAGGTAAGGCCACATGGAGCTAAGGAGGCATTATGACATGACGAAGGCAAGGATTCCACTGTGGCCTGACTGAAGCACATGGAAGCAAGGAGCCACTATGACACAGTGGAGTTTTTCAAACTCAGGAGACGATTGTGACATGATGGAAGATGATTGGACTCACAGGTAAGGCCACATTAAAATGAGGAGCCAGGGTGACACTGTAGAGCTTTGCAATCCAAGGAGACTATTATGACATGATGGCAGATGATTGAACTCAGAGGTAAGGCCACATTAAAATGAGGAGCCAGGGTGACACTGTAGAGCTTTGCAATCCAAGGAGACTATTATGACATGATGGCAGATGATTGAACTCAGAGGTAAGGCCACATGGAGACAAGGAGGCATTGTGACATGAAGAAAGCAAGGATTCCAGTGGTGCCTAATAGAACCACATGGAACCAAGGAGTCACTGTGACACAGTGGAGCTTTTTCAGACCAAGGAGTCCATTGTGACATGATGGAAAATTATTAAACCAACAGGTAAATGCCCCATGGAATGAAGGAGTCCTGATGACATTGTAGAGCTTTTTCAAGCCAAGGAGATTATGGTGGCATGATGGAAGATAGTTGAACGCAGATGTAAAGGCCACATGGAGCCAAGGAGGCATTGTGACATGACGAAGTCAAGGATTCCACTGTGGCCTGACTGAACCACATGGCACACATGGGCCATTGTGACACAGTGGAGCTTTTTGAAACCAAGGAGTCCATTGTGACATGACGGAAGATTATTATACCCCCAGGCAAGACCACATGGAACGGAGGAGCCATGGTGACACTGCAGAGCTTTTTCAATCCAAGAAGACTATTATGACATGATGGCAGGTGATTGAACTCAGAGGTAAGGCCAAATGGAGACAAGGAGGCATTGTGACATGAAGAAAGCAAGGATTCCATTGTGGCCTAACTGAACCACATGGAACCAAGGGGCCGGCCACTGTGACACAGTGGAACTTTTTCAGACCTAGGAGACCATTGTTACATGATGGAAGATGATTGAACCAACAGGTAAGGCCCCATGGAATTAAGGATCCCTGTTGACACTGTAGAGCTTTTTCAAGCCAAGGAGAGTATAATGACGTGATGGAAGATGATTGAACTCCGAGGTAAGGCCACATGGAGCCAAGGAGGCACTGTGACATGACGAAAGCCAGGATTCCACTGTGGCCTAAGTGAACATCATGGAACCATGGAGCCACTGTGACACAGTGGAGTTTTTTCAAACTCAGGAGACGATTGTGACATGATGGAGGATGTTTGAACAAACAGGCAAGGCCACATGCAGTCAAGGAGTCGTTTTGATATAAAGAAAGCAAGGACTCCATTGTGACACAACAGAACCACATGGCGCATGGAACCAAGAGGCCACTATGACACATTGGAGCTTTTTCAGACCAAGGAGACCATTGTGACATGACGGAAGATTATTACACCTCCAGGTAAGACCACTTGGAACGGAGGAGACATGGTGACACTCTGTAGAGCTTTTTCAATCCAAGGAGACTATTATAACATGATGGCAGATGATTGAACTCAGAGGTAAGGCCACATGGAGAGAAGGAGGCACTGTGACATGACGAAAGCAAGGATTCCTTGGCGGCCTAAGTGAACCTCATGAAACCATGGAGCCACTGTGACACAGTGGATTTTTTTCAAACTCAGGAGATGATTGTGACATGATGGAAGTGATTGAACACACAGGTAAGGCCACTTGAAGCCAAGCAGCCATTTTCACACAAAGAAAGCAAGGATTCCATTGTGACAAGACAGATCCGCATGGTGCGTGGAACCAAGGGGCCACAGTTACACAGTGGAGCTTTTTGAGACCAAGGAGTCATTGTGACATGATGGAAGATGCTGAAAACATCAGGCAAGGCCACATGGAGCCAAGGGCCATTGTGACGTGAAGAAAGCACGGTTAACATTGCGAAATGACAGAACTGCATGGAACCAAGGGGCCACTGTGACACAATGGAGCTTTTGGAAACCAAGGAGACCATTGTGACATGGTGGAAGATGATAGAACCAACAGGTAAGGCCACATGGAATCATGGCGCCGTGGTGACACTCTGTAGCTTTCTCAAACCAAGGAGATTATTATGATATCATGGAAGATGATTGAACTCAGAGGTATGGCCACATGCAGTCAAGGAGTTGTTTTGATATGCAGAAAGCAAGGACTCCATTGTGACACAACAGAACCACATGGCGCATGGAACCAAGAGGCTACTGTGACACATTGGAGCTTTTTCAGACCAAGGAGACCATTGTGACATGATGGAAGAAGATTAAAGCAACAGGTAAGGCCACATGGAATCATGGCGCCATGGTGACACTGTAGAGCTTTTTCAATCCAAGGAGACGATTATGACATGATGGAAGGTGATTGAACTCCGAGGTAAGGCCACATGGAGCCAAGGACTCATTGTGACATGAAGAAAGCAAGGATTCCATTGTGGCCTAACTGAACCACATGGAACCAAGGGGCCAGCCGCTGTGACACAGTGGAACTTTTTCAGAACAAGGAGTCCATTGTGACTTGAAGGAAGAATATTCAACCAACAGCAAAGGCCCCATGGAGTTAAGGAGACCTAATGACACTGTAGAGCATTTCAAGCAAAGGAGATTATGGTGACTTGATGGAAGATGGTGGAACTCAGAGGTAAAGGCCACATGGAGGCAGGGAGGCATTGTGACATGAAGAAAGCAAGGAATCCACTGTGGCCTAACAGAACCACATGGAACCAAGGTGCCACTGGGACACAGTGGAGCTTTTTCAGTCCAAGGAGACCATTGTGACATGATGGAAGATGATCGAACTCACAGGTAAGGCCACATGCAACCAGGGAGTCGTTTTGACACGAAAAACGCAAGGACTCCATTGCGATATAACAGAATAGCATGGCGCGTGGAACCAAAGGGCCACTGTCACACAGTGGATGCTTTTTCAGACCAAGGAGTTATTGTGATATGATGGAAGATGCTGAAACCCACAGGTAAGGCCCCATGGAATGACGGAGCCCTGGTGACACTGTAGAGCTTTTTCAAGCCAAGGAGATTATTGTGACATTATGGAAGATGCTTGAACTCGGAGGTAAGGCCATATGGAGACAAGGAGGCACTGTGACATGACGAAAGCAAGGATTCCACTGTGGCCTGACTGAAGCACATGGAACCAAGGAGCCACTGTGACACCTTGGAGTTTTTTCAAACTCAGGAGACGATTGTGACATGATGGAAGATGATTGGACTCACAGGTAAGGCCACATTAAAATGAGGAGCCAGGGTGACACTGTAGAGCTTTGCAATCCAAGGAGACTATTATGACATGATGGCAGATGATTGAACTCAGAGGTAAGGCCACATGGAGACAAGGAGGCATTGTGACATGAAGAAAGCAAGGATTCCATTGTGACAAAACAGAACCGCATGGCGCATGGATCCAAGAGGCCACTGTGACACATTGGAGCTTTTTCAGACCAAGGAGACCATTGTGACGTGATGGAAGATGATTGAACACACAGGCAAGGCCACATAGAGCCAAGAAGTCGTTTTGATATGAAGAAAGCAAGGACTCTATTGTGACACAACAGAACCACATGGCGCATGGAACCAAGAGGCTACTGTGACACATTGGAGCTTTTTCAGACCAAGGAGACCATTGTGACATGATGGAAGAAGATTAAACCAACAGGTAAGGCCACATGGAGCCAAGGAGGCATTGTGACATGACGAAGGCAAGGATTCCACTGTGGCCTGCCTGAACCACATGGAAGCAAGGAGCCACTGTGACACAGTGGAGTTTTTCAAACTCAGGAGACGATTGTGACATGATGGAAGATGATTGAACTCAGAGGTAAGGCCAAATTGAGCCATGGAGGCATTGTGACATTAAGAAAGTCAGGATTCCACTGTGGCCCAACTGAACCACATGGAACCAAGGAGCCACTGTGACACAGTGGAGGTTTTTCTGACCAAGGAGACGATTGTGACATGATGGAAGATGATGGAACTCACAGGTATGGCCACATGCTGCCAAGGAGTCGTTTTGACACGAAGAAAGCAAGGATTCCATTGTGACACAACAGAACCACATGGCGCATGGAAACAAGAGGCCACTGTGACACATTGGAGCTTTTTCAGACCAAGGAGACCATTGTGACATGGTGGAAGAAGATTAAACCAACAGGTAAGGCCACATGGAACGGAGGAGCCATGGTGACACTCTGTAGAGCTTTTTCAATCCAAGGAGACTATTATGACATGATGGCAGATGATTGAACTCAGAGGTAAGGCCACATGGAGACAAGGAGGCATTGTGACATGAAGAAAGCAAGGATTCCATTGTGGCCTAACTGAACCACATGGAACCAAGGGGCCGGCCACTGTGACACAGTGGAACTTTTTCAGACCTAGGAGACCATTGTGACATGATGGACGATGATTGAACCAACAGGTAAGGCCCCATGGAATTAAGGAGCCCTCTTGACACTGTAGAGCTTTTTCAAGCCAAGGAGATTATGGTGACATGATGGAAGATGATTCAACCCCGAGGTGAGGCCACATGGATCCAAGGAGGCACTGTGACATGACGAAAGCCAGGATTCCACTGTGGCCTAAGTGAACATCATGGAACCATGGAGCCACTGTGACACAGTGGTGTTTTTTCAAACTCAGGAGACAATTGTGACATGATGGAAGATGATTGAACACACAGGCAAGGCCACATGCAGTCAAGGAGTTGTTTTGATATGAAGATAGCAAGGACTCCATTGTGACACAACAGAACCGCATGGCGCATGGAACCAAGAGGCCACTATGACACATTGGAGCTTTTTCAGACCAAGGAGACCATTGTGACATGATGGAAGAAGAACAAACCAACAGGTAAGGCCACATGGAGCCAAGGAGGCATTGTGACATGACGAAGGCAAGGATTCCACTGTGGCCTGACTGAACCACATGGAACCAAGGAGCCACTGTGACACAGTGGGGTTTTTTCAAACTCAGGAGACGATTGTGACATGATGGAAGATGATTGAACACACAGGTAAGGCCACATGGCGCCAAGCAGCCGTTTTCACACAAAGAAAGCAAGGACTCCATTGTGACGCGACAGATCCGCATGGCGCATGGAACCAAGGGGCCACAGTTACACAGTGGAGCTTTTTGAGACCAAGGAGTCATTGTGACATGATGGAAGATGCTCCAACCATCAGGCAAGGCCACATGGAGCCAAGGGCCATTGTGACGTGAAGAAAGCACGGTTAACACTTCGACATGACAGAACTGCATGGAACCAAGGGGCCACTGTGACACAATGGCGCTTTTGGAAAGCAAGGAGACGATTATGACATGGTGGAAGATGATTGAACCAACAGGTAAGGCCACATGGAATCATGGCGCCATGGTGACACTCTGTAGCTTTCTCAAACCAAGGAGATTATTGGGACATGATGGAAGATGATTGAACTCAGAGGTAAGGCCAAATGGAGCCAAGGAGGCATTGTGACATGAAGAAAGCAAGGATTCCACTGTGGCCCAACTGAACCACATGGAACCAAGGAGCCACTGTGACACAGCGGAGTTTTTCAGACCAAGGAGTCAATTGCGACATGATGGAAGATTATTGAACTCACAGGTAAGGACACATGCAGCCAAGGAGTCGTTTTGAAATGAAGATAAAAGGACTCCATTGTGACACAACAGAACCACATGGCGCATGGAACCAAGAGGCCACTGTGACACATTGGAGCTTTTTCAGACCAAGAAGACCATTGTGACATGATGGAAGAAGAATAAACCAACAGGTAAGGCCACATGGAGCCAAGGAGGCATTGTGACATGACGAAGGCAAGGATTCCACTGTGGCCTGACTGAACCACATGGAAGCAAGGAGCCACTGTGACACAGTGGAGTTTTTTCAAACTCAGGAGACGATTGTGACATGATGGAAGATGATTGAACTCAGAGGTAAGGCCACATGGAGACAAGGAGGCATTGTGACATGAAGAAAGCAAGGATTCCACTGTGGCCTAATAGAGCCACATCGAACCAAGGAGTCACTGTGACACAGTGGAGCTTTTTAAGGCCAAGGAGACCATTGTGACATGAAGGAAGATGAGCAAACTCACAGGTAAGGCCCCATGGAATGAAGAAGCCCTGGTGACACTGTAGGGCTTTTTCAAGCCAAGGAGATTATGGTGGCGTGATGGAAGATAGTTGAACGCAGATGGAAAGGCCTCACGGAGCCAGGGAGGCATTGTGACATGACGAAAACAAGGATTCCATTGCGGCCTAAGTGAACCTCATGAAACCAAGGCGCCACTGTGACACAGTGGGGTTTTTTCAAACTCAGGAGACGATTGTGACATGATGGAAGATGATTGAACTCACAGGTAAGGCCACATGGAGACAAGGAGGCATTGTGACATGAAGAAAGCAAGGATTCCACTGTGGACTAACAGAACCACATGGAACCAAGGAGTCACTGTGACACATTGGAGGATTTTCAGACCAAGGAGACGATTGTGACATGATGGAAGATGATAGAACTCACAGGTATGGCCACATGCAGTCAAGGAGTTGTTTTGATATGCAGAAAGCAAGGACTCCATTGTGACACAACAGAACCACATGGCGCATGGAACCAAGAGGCTACTGTGACACATTGGAGCTTTTTCAGACCAAGGAGACCATTGTGACATGATGGAAGAAGATTAAAGCAACAGGTAAGGCCACATGGAATCATGGCGCCATGGTGACACTGAAGAGCTTTTTCAATCCAAGGAGACGATTATGACATGATGGAAGATGATTGAACTCAGAGGTAAGGCCAAATGGAGCCAAGGAGGCATTGTGACATGAAGAAAGCAAGGATTCCACTGTGGCCCAACTGAACCACATGGAACCAATGAGCCACTGTGACACAGCGGAGTTTTTCAGACCAAGGAGTCAATTGCGACATGATGGAAGATTATTGAACTCACAGGTAAGGACACATGCAGCCAAGGAGTCGTTTTGAAATGAAGATAAAAGGACTCCATTGTGACACAACAGAACCACATGGCGCATGGAACCAAGAGGCCACTGTGACACATTGGAGCTTTTTCAGACCAAGAAGACCATTGTGACATGATGGAAGAAGAATAAACCAACAGGTAAGGCCACATGGAGCCAAGGAGGCATTGTGACATGACGAAGGCAAGGATTCCACTGTGGCCTGACTGAACCACATGGAAGCAAGGAGCCACTGTGACACAGTGGAGTTTTTTCAAACTCAGGAGACGATTGTGACATGATGGAAGATGATTGAACTCAGAGGTAAGGCCACATGGAGACAAGGAGGCATTGTGACATGAAGAAAGCAAGGATTCCACTGTGGCCTAATAGAGCCACATCGAACCAAGGAGTCACTGTGACACAGTGGAGCTTTTTAAGGCCAAGGAGACCATTGTGACATGAAGGAAGATGAGCAAACTCACAGGTAAGGCCCCATGGAATGAAGAAGCCCTGGTGACACTGTAGGGCTTTTTCAAGCCAAGGAGATTATGGTGGCGTGATGGAAGATAGTTGAACGCAGATGGAAAGGCCTCACGGAGCCAGGGAGGCATTGTGACATGACGAAAACAAGGATTCCATTGCGGCCTAAGTGAACCTCATGAAACCAAGGCGCCACTGTGACACAGTGGGGTTTTTTCAAACTCAGGAGACGATTGTGACATGATGGAAGATGATTGAACTCACAGGTAAGGCCACATTAAAATGAGGAGCCAGGGTGACACTGTAGAGCTTTGCAATCCAAGGAGACTATTATGACATGATGGCAGATGATTGAACTCAGAGGTAAGGCCACATGGAGACAAGGAGGCATTGTGACATGAAGAAAGCAAGGATTCCACTGTGGACTAACAGAACCACATGGAACCAAGGAGTCACTGTGACACATTGGAGGATTTTCAGACCAAGGAGACGATTGTGACATGATGGAAGATGATAGAACTCACAGGTATGGCCACATGGCGCCAAGCAGCCGTTTTCACACAAAGAAAGCAAGGACTCCATTGTGACACAACAGAACCACATGGCGCATGGAACCAAGAGGCTACTGTCACACAGTGGAACTTTTTCAGAACAAGGAGTCCATTGTGACTTGAAGGAAGAATATTCAACCAACAGCAAAGGCCCCATGGAGTTAAGGAGACCTAATGACACTGTAGAGCATTTCAAGCAAAGGAGATTATGGTGACTTGATGGAAGATGGTGGAACTCAGAGGTAAAGGCCACATGGAGCCAAGGAGGCATTGTGACATGAAGAAAGCAAGGAATCCACTGTGGCCTAACAGAACCACATGGAACCAAGGTGCCACTGGGACACAGTGGAGCTTTTTCAGTCCAAGGAGACCATTGTGACATGATGGAAGATGATCGAACTCACAGGTATGGCCACATGAAACCAGGGAGTCGTTTTGACACGAAAAACGCAAGGACTCCGTTGCGATATAACAGAATTGCATGGCGCGTGGAACCAAAGGGCCACAGTTACACAGTGGAGCTTTTTCAGACCAAGGAGTTATTGTGATATGATGGAAGATGCTGAAACCCACAGGTAAGGCCCCATGGAATGACGGAGCCCTGGTGACACTGTAGAGCTTTTTCAAGCCAAGGAGATTATTGTGACATTATGGAAGATGCTTGAACTCGGAGGTAAGGCCATATGGAGACAAGGAGGCACTGTGACATGACGAAAGCAAGGATTCCACTGTGGCCTGACTGAACCACATGGAACCAAGGAGCCACTGTGACACCTTGGAGTTTTTTCAAACTCAGGAGATGATTGTGACATGATGGAAGATGATTGGACTCACAGGTAAGGCCACATTAAAATGAGGAGCCAGGGTGACACTGTAGAGCTTTGCAATCCAAGGAGACTATTATGACATGATGGCAGATGATTGAACTCAGAGGTAAGGCCACATGGAGACAAGGAGGCATTGTGACATGAAGAAAGCAAGGATTCCATTGTGACACAACAGAACCGCATGGCGCATGGATCCAAGAGGCCACTGTGACACATTGGAGCTTTTTCAGACCAAGGAGACCATTGTGACATGATGGAAGAAGATTAAACCAACAGGTAAGGCCACATGGAGCCAAGGAGGCATTGTGACATGACGAAGGCAAGGATTCCACTGTGGCCTGCCTGAACCACATGGAAGCAAGGAGCCACTGTGACACAGTGGAGTTTTTCAAACTCAGAAGACGATTGTGACATGATGGAAGAAGATTGAACTCAGCGGTAAGGCCAAATTGAGCCAAGGAGGCATTGTGACATTAAGAAAGTCAGGATTCCACTGTGGCCCAACTGAACCACATGGAACCAAGGAGCCACTGTGACACAGTGGAGGTTTTTCAGACCAAGGAGACGATTGTGACATGATGGAAGATGATGGAACTCACAGGTATGGCCACATGATGCCAAGGAGTCGTTTTGACACGAAGAAAGCAAGGATTCCATTGTGACACAACAGAACCACATGGCGCATGGAAACAAGAGGCCACTGTGACACATTGGAGCTTTTTCAGACCAAGGAGACCATTGTGACATGGTGGAAGAAGATTAAACCAACAGGTAAGGCCACATGGAACGGAGGAGCCATGGTGACACTCTGTAGAGCTTTTTCAATCCAAGGAGACTATTATGACATGATGGCAGATGATTGAACTCAGAGGTAAGGCCACATGGAGACAAGGAGGCATTGTGACATGAAGAAAGCAAGGATTCCATTGTGGCCTAACTGAACCACATGGAACCAAGGGGCCACTGTGACACAGTGGTGTTTTTTCAAACTCAGGAGACGATTGTGACATGATGGAAGATGATTGAACACACAGGCAAGGCCACATGCAGTCAAGGAGTCGTTTTGATATGAAGAAAGCAAGGACTCCATTGTGACACAACAGAACCACATCGCGCATGGAAGCAAGGGGCCACTGTGACACATTGGAGATTTTTCAGGCCATGAGACCATTGTGACATGATGGAAGAAGAATAAAGAAACTGGTAAGGCCACATGGAGCCAAGGAGGCATTGTGACAAGACGAAGGCAAGGATTCCACTGTGGCCTGACTGAACCATATGGAACCAAGGAGCCACTGTGAGACAGTGGAGGTTTTTAAGGCCAAGGAGACCATTGCGACATGATGGAAGTGATTGAACACACAGGTAATGCCCCTTGAGGCCAGGCAGCTGTTTTCACACAAAGAAAGCAAGGATTCCATTGTAACACGACAGATCCGCATGGCGCATGGAACCAAGGGGCCACAGTTACACAGTGGATGCTTTTTCAGACCACGGAGTTATTGTGATATGATGGAAGATGCTGAAACCCACAGGTAAGGCCCCATGGAATGACGGAGCCCTTGTGACACTGTAGAGCTTTTTCAAGCCAAGGAGATTATTGTGACATTATGGAAGATGCTTGAACTCGGAGGTAAGGCCATATGGAGACAAGGAGGCACTGTGACATGACGAAAGCAAGGATTCCACTGTGGCCTGACTGAACCACATGGAACCAAGGAGCCACTGTGACACCTTGGAGTTTTTTCAAACTCAGGAGACGATTGTGACATGATGGAAGATGATTGAACTCACAGGTAAGGCCACATTAAAATGAGGAGCCAGGGTGACACTGTAGAGCTTTGCAATCCAAGGAGACTATTATGACATGATGGCAGATGATTGAACTCAGAGGTAAGGCCACATGGAGACAAGGAGGCATTGTGACATGAAGAAAGAAAGGATTCCATTGTGATACGACAGAACCGCATGGAACCATTGGGCCACCTGGGTACTGTGGTGCTTTTTCAGTCTAAGGAGACCATTGTGACATGATGTAAATTGATTGAACTCACTGGAGTCCACTGTGGCCAAAGGTAAGGAAACATGGAGTCAAGGAGCAACTGTGACATGAAAAAAGCATGGATTCCAATGTGGAATGCAGAACTGCAAGGAACCAAGAGGCCACAGTGATTAACCGGGGAACCCTTTGAGACATGATGGAAGATGATTGAACCCATGAGAAAGGACACATGGAGCTAAAAATCCATTGTGACACAGGGGAGCTTTTTCAGACCAAGGAGACCACTGTGATATGATGGAAGATGATCGAAGCAACAGGAAAGACCATATGGTGTCAAGGAGGCATTGTGACACGAAGAAAGCAAGGATGCCATTGTGATACGACAGAACCTCAAGGAACCAATGGGCCACCTGTGCACTGTGTTGCTTTTCCACACTAATGAGACCATTGTGACATGGTGGTAGATGATTGAACCAAGAGGTAAGGCCACATGGAATGAAAGAGCCACTGTGAAACACTGGAGCTTTTTCAGATAAAGGAGATTATTGTGACATGATGGAAGATGCTGAAACCAACAGGTAAGGCCACATGGAGACAAGGAGGCATTGTAACACGAAGAAAGCAAGATTTCCATTGTGACATGAGAGAACCGCATGGAACTAAGGGGCCACTGTGACACAGTGGAGCTTTTTTAAACCAAGGAGACCATTGTGACATAGTGGAAGGTGATTGAACCAACAGATAATGCCACATGGAATCAAGGAGCCATGGTGACACTCTGGAGCTTTCTCAAACCAAGGGGATTATTGTGAAATGATGGAAGATGACTGAACTCAGAGGTAAAGGCCACATGGAGCCAAGGAGGCATTGTGACATGAAGAAAGCAAGGATTCCATTGTGGAATACAGATCTGAATGGAAGCAAGGGGCCATGGCGATAAACCAAGGAACCCTTTGTGACATGGTCGAAGATGATTGAACCCATGAGATAGGATACCTGGAGCCAAGGATCCATTCTGTCACAGTGAAGCTTTTTCAGACCAAGGAATTATTGTGACATGATGGAAGATGATTGAACTCACAGGTAAGGCCACATGCAGCCAAGGAGCCATTGTGACATGAAGAAAGCAAGGTTAACACTTCGACATGACAGAACTGCATGGAACCAAGGGGCCACTGTGACACAGTGGAGCTTTTTGAAACCAAGGAGACCATTGTGACATGATGAAAGATGATTGAACCAACAGGTAAGGCCAAATGGAGCCACGGAGGCATTGTGACATGAAGAAAGCAAGGATTCCAGTGGTGCCTAACACTACCACATGGAACCAAGGAGCCACTGTGAAAGAGTGGAGCGCTTTCAGGCCAAGGAGGCCATTGTGACATGATGGATGATGATCAAACTCACAGGTAAGGCAAAATGGCGCCAAGGAGCTGATTTGTCACAAAGAAATCAATGATTGCATTGCGATACGAGAAACCGCATAGAAAGGGGGGCCACTTTGTCACAGTGGAGCTTTTTCAGACTAAGGAGACAATTGTGACGTGATGGGACATGATTGAACCAACATGTAATGCCATATGGAATGAATGAGCCATGGTGACACTGTAGAGATTTTCAAACCAAAGAGATTATTGTGACATGATGGAAGATGATTGAACTCAGAGGTAAGGCCAAATGGAGCCAAGGAGGCATTGTGACATGAAGAAAGCAAGGATTTCAGTGGTGCCTAACTGAACCACATGGAACCAAGGGGCCACTGTGACACAGTGGAGCTTTTTCAGACCAAGGAGACGATTGTGACATGATGGAAGATGATTAAACCAACAGGTAAGGCCGCATGGAGCCAAGGAGCCATTGTGACATGAAGAAAGCAAGGTTTCCATTGAGACATCAGGGAACTGCATGGAACCAAGGGGCTACTGTGACACCATGGAGGTTTTTGAGGCCAAGGAGACCGTTGTGACATGATGGAAGATGACTGAACCAACAGGAAAGGCTACATGGAGCCAAGGAGGCATTGTGACATGAAGAAAGCAAGGATTCCAGTGGTGCCTAACAGAACCACATAGATCCAAGGAGGCACTGTGAAACAGTGGAGCTTTTCATTCCAAGGAGGCCATTGTAACATGATGGAAGATGATCAAACACACAATTAAGGCAATATGGTGCCAGGAAGCCATTGTCACATAAAGAAATCAAGGATTCCATTGTGATACGACAGAGCTGCAGAAACTGCTGACAGAAATGCTGTGGGCATGGAGGTAGGACATAAGAGGATGCTGGGCACTGCAGCATTTCCTGCTCTGGCTGGGAAAAGAGCTAGGGAAAACCAGAGCTGTGTCCTCCCTCCTGTTTAAAGAGAATTCTTTTAAGGCATAGAAAATATACCTTTCATGCAGTGTTTTCCAAGATTCTTTCAAACCTTTTTCCTTGCCCTCTTGTACTGGCCATCTCTTGATTTTAAGCCCAACAAGTCCAAGGTATTCCCTGATGATTCAGAGTCCCCTCCTCACACATGGGATAGCCTGAATCAAAATGGGAGCCTAAATGCTGCTTAGGACAGAAAAACAAGTTTCCTACAAATGCCTCAGTACTGGAATTTGTCCTTATGCTAGACTTCCCTAAGATTTCTCTTCAAACAGTAGCACTGGCATTACCGTGCATGATTTAGGTACTAGAGCTGCCATATCGTCAAGAACCCTGCAAAGACACAGCTAGGTACCAAAAACATGTCCACACCTTGTCCTTAGCAGAGTTTCCTACGCACCATAAGAAACAAGTCATGTGTGCAAGCTTGTGGCAGGCTTTGACATTGTAAGCATCTTGAAAAGTATACAGGAATCCCATTAGAAGTACACACTTCGGGTTTATATGATATAAAGACAACACTACTGCTTCATATCACAGCTTGGACACCAAGAGCAAGTGGGATAAAACATCATCTAGGGTAAAGAATGTTTAAAAATTCACAAAATACCTGAGCCGTTCTCGGTGGAGGATTTCTTTCAGAAGGTCCCAGAGACGGTGACTGGCTGGTGCTGGTGGCATTTGGAGATGGAGCTGTTTTTCTGTAAGGATGGTTCAATATTTCAGGTTACAAGGCAAAAATATCAGCAGTCATCGCTCTTTCCTCACAGCGAAAACAGACCTTAATTTCCCAGAGGGTTTTTTTGAAATGGCTGTTGTCCTGACTGAACTTACTGAAAAAGGGTCACCTCCAATGTCTTTCTATCTCTTTCACCGTAGCCAGGCCAATCAACCTGAATGTCTTTGAAGAAATGTTCCTTCAGACTGAAAGAATTCTCATTTGCATCCAGGCTGGCTACCTACGGGCAGACATTTAAAACGTTAATATTCACTACACCTAAAGGCAGACTACAGATGTAAAACTGGTAGTGCAAAGCTAAAGCAAAGCTGAAAAGAAAATCATGCACCAGTTTTCCAGGACTTTTGTTTGATGTGAAGAACAAAGCAGCTGTCATGTAAGAGGCAACAAGATTAAACAGCTGTGGTCCATTTGGGCTGTAGAAATTTGGATGTAAGTAAATGCCAAAGTGCTGCAAGCATGGAGGAAATGGACGCTATGAAAACCTCTCCCTGCACCAGGGATCCAGGTTTTTTGGTCTTTAACACAGCTTTGCGAATCAAGGTACACTATGCCAGAACTCTCAGTCTTCACCATTTGAAATACATGGAGAGGCCAGGTTTTTCCTTTCTGTTTTCCTTTTCTTTTGAGTAGGACCTGGAGAACATCATCTCCATGAGCAAGTCCATATTTTTCCACCCTCAGGAGGACACCTGCTGCCCTCTTGTTTCACCCAGCTACATTGCCATGGCAGAGCACAGCCTGGACCTGTAACGGGGCATGTTTTCATCATCCCATGAAGCACCACAGGATGCTGGCATTTGTCTCTGCAAACAGAACTGCTTTTCTTTCTCAAGTGTCTGCTCAGAGGAAACTACAGCTTCCTATGGAACTCTTACAGGAGATAACCTACCTAGAGCTACACTTCAACAGCTTAAAAGTAACAAAGATACCCAGAATCAGGAATTCACTTCTTAAAAGCAGAACTAAGGCGGTGTGGGAAGAGAAGGAAGGCTGTGAGTATAAGAGCTCAGCAAGTTCTCCCTACTGGTTTTTCATGTATAGCAAAAAATAACACCACCTCCCCATGAAGTTAAGAAAAATGTGAATAACCATTTTCAGGATGTAGTGCTGTTCACAAAGCCCTTTCAGAATGCAAACCAGTATCTTGAGGCAGTTCACACTGCAAACAAGAAACTACTCCTTCAAAATCTCCTTAAACATTAACAACAAGCAACAGAAAGGAGAATTTTCTTTCATCTCTTGCCCTCTAAGGAGCTGAGCTTTGAAATCTTACCATCGCTTTTTTCCTAGCTAAAAAGGAAATATTGCTACTTGATACGTTAATGCTTGCATAATTCAGCAACAGCCTACACTGACGGGGACTATTGAACAAGGAAGGAAACAGCCACTGCATCCTTCAGTCAATGTGAATCGGATGAATGGCTGTAATAAAGAAATACCAGTGGCACTCAAAGGACAACTGGAAAATTATGAGAAATAATAGGTGCCAAGGAAGTTGAAGACTCAATCCACACAAGAGCAAAGAAACTCTGTGCTCAAAGTTGGGCCACCACCTTTCTCATGTAGGATTTGCCTGGAACACCCTTCCCTGGAAGGCAGCCCCCACAGACCCCAGTAGAAGCAAGTACCATTGAGAGGCCACCAAGTCCGTTCAAATGAAATACTGCCCTGTGCAGCTACCAAAATTCTCTCCTCTGAAACTTGTCCCAGGGTATTTTAAGGACCTCAGCTAAGTGTTTCACCCACTTGAGAGCTTCACCCTGTGAAGTTACTTCATCAAGCAGTTCAACAGTGCAAGGAAAAGAGGGAGGGTTCGAATAAGGCATGAGAAGCAACAACATTACAAAGAATTTATCACTGCCAGCTATTCTAGATAAAAAACAAGTTTTGAGGATTTCTTTCTTTTTGTCACATGGACTTGCAGTTGCGTGGAAATCGGGTAAAATTGATGGGAAAATATAAACAGGGAGCATTTCCTGAGCCTCTCATTAGATTCTAATTGAAACCTGAAGTAAGACTGCTAAGAGTTAGCATTGCAGGCAGCAGCTCCAGCATCTCACCTCCTGAAGGATCTTTCCAAGGGATTCCTTGTCCTTTTCCACAACTCCCACTCTCTCTAAGCAGGCAAGTAGCTTTGACTTTTTGTAATTCTTCAGAGCCAATAAATGAATCACCCTGTCTCTGATGGGTCGTTGAGAAACAGTACTGAAAGGTCTCTGGAAGAATTTTGCAGGGTTCGTGGGCATCGTTCTCTTTCTCTCGGGCACAAAATCTGGAGAGCTGTGTGGGGCTCTCCTGAGCTCTGGTATTTTCACTTCAGTAAAGAAAAAACAGAAAACGAATTGTCAAATGGGGAGTGGGAGGAAGCAAGGTAGTTGACTCAAAAGGATGTACCAAGACTGTTGAAACTCTATTTGTTCAGAATTTATAGATCAGTACGAATCCAGACAGTAAAGCATTAGGAAGGAACAGTCATTAAAAATGCCATGTAAAGGAGTGATACTGGAGGGGAGGTATTTATGAAAAACTCTTTATATGCATGGTGGTTTTCATTTGATTTCTCCTCTTTGTAAGCTCAAGCACTGAGCTATGTCAAGAATGATATGGACAGTGGGATTAAATGCACCTTTGGCAAGTTTGACAACTCCAGAGGCCTGGGATGCCATCCAGAGCGACATGGAGAACCTTGGCAAGTAGGGCCCTGGGAACCTCATCAGATTCGACAAGGCCAAGTGCAAAGTGCTGCATCTTTGGGGTTGGGACATGCCCTGTCCCTGCTGGGCAGGGATGCTGCGATGGGATGGGGCGGCTGGGATGAAGGTGGGGAGGACTTGGGGGTGCTGGTGGATGAGAGGCTGGGCATGAGCTGGCAACGTGTGCTGGCAGCCCAGAAAGGCAACCGTGTCCTGGGCTGCATCAGGTGAAGCGTGGCCAGCAGGTCAAGGGAGGGGATATGACGCAGCAGGCGCTGTTTTGAAACCAGGAACTCCTGCTTAGTGGCTGATGGAGACTTCATGCGTATTGGTGAGAAATCCGGGAGCTTTGTCCCTGCCATCACACACACGGAGACTGACCTTTCTTGGGGATTCTTGGGGACAGAGCTGCACTTGCATATCCTTGTGGATCCCTTCCAACTCTGATTCTGATTCTCTGATTCTGTGACAAAGCCCAGTCCCTAACTGGTACTGCATGGAGCAGGTTGCAAAGGCACCCTGTACCCTACCAGCAACCAGACCTGTCTCACCTGAGTTTCTCTGTGCCAGCCTAAAGCCAAAGCGGCACCAAGTTCCACAATTGTCTCACTACTGCCAGTCCTCACACCCCAGTTACTGAATGTTAAATATTCCCTTAGGATCTGTGTAGACCACCACCAAGAATCACACAAATCATCATCCACATGTGAAACAGAACGTCCCCAGGGAGAAATCTGAAGTTTAGCTTTGTCTCTCCAGAAAGCCACCATGATGCTAGTTTAAAATGCTCTGCATTAGGCTAAGGCAGAGCAAGAGCTGCACTTGCAGTGGCAGGGAAGTCCCTGCAGGCAGGTGACTGCAGCCACAGCCAGGTGAGAGCCTGCTTTTCTCAGGGCAGCTGGCTGTACCTGGCTCAGCTCACTGCTGCAGGCAGCACCACTGAGTGCCTGTACGGGGAATGTGCACCTCGAGTCTGCCTGGAGCCAGGCTCCTTGGGGAAACAGCACTGAGAGCAGATTAATAACAAATGACATCACCCAAGCACGTTGTGCTTTGTGGGAAATGATGGAATCCGTGGGGAAGATGACATCAGTATCTTCCTTTCCATTTCCTTCAAAAGAACCCAACACAGTGTTGTGGCAACACTCGCTTATCAACGACCAAGACAAAAAAATTAAATCAAGCAAAGTTTCCCATGCTGACCTTGTGAAATTCTCTACGCAACTTCCTCAAGGTCATTTTCTTTCAATTCCCAATTAAATTTAAAGGATAACGACAGTGCCTAGATACTCCAAAACCAAAAGCTTAGCTACCAAGGCAGTGAATTTAGGTGCATGGAGTGGTCCAAACCTTGACCTCAATGCTCCAAATTGCATCCCATCAAGCAGTATGGGAACAAGGAAGGACTGGCAGGCTTTCTCAGGGGAAAACAAACCAGTGGCTACATGCAGTGACAAGAGACTGCAAGGTTGACCTGAGGGCATACCACCTCCAGCCAAGATCTCTGAACACAAGAGATCCCCTGTCCCGAGAATATGCTGCAAAACTGAATTACCAAGTTGAAAGTCTTACAGATATTGAGCAAAATGTGAAAGGCAACCATACCTCCAAGTGGGTTATTCAATTGGACATTCTGCGCACTTCCATTGTGCAATGCCTCGCTGGCATTTGGCTAAAAGGAAAAAGATGATTTCTGTAAAAACTTCAGCCTACTCTCCATCACTGCTGATTAACTAGGCCCTTCACTTTAAACAAGAGCTGTATTTGCGAAGGCTTGCTGTCACATCACTAAAAAGGGCTGCTTTGACACAGTTCTCCCTCTGCAAGCAGCCGGCTACAAAACTGCCCTGAGAGAGCAACCCTCCCTTAGCCTCTAATGCAGCCAAGCGTTCAAGTAGCAAGTCATCCTTTCCCAATTGCTGGAATTTATAGGCACAGGCTTCCCTTGAAATCAAGTGCCTGAGTACAACTGAACTGGCCAGTGTTCAGCTAACTATCCAGGTGAGAGTGGTTGACAAAAATGTAAGAATTTTGGACACGACCTGATGCTGGGATTTATTTGGTACTAAGGAAGCACATCCTGGAGTCAGCTCCAAGAAGAATTTCACCTGCATAAGGTGAATTTTGACTCTCAACAGGCATGAGAACCCTTTCTCTTGTCCTCAGCTCTAGATGCAATTCTTTGCAGGTGTGAAATGGAAGCAGTTTATCCTAGGTTAATCAGATATTACAAAATTTGGGTTGCTTGGCTGATCTCATCATTTAGTACAGAATGTATTGCATTCTGCTGGAGGTTAAAATGTTCATCAGCCTAAGTACATTTTTTAATGAAAACAACTACTGCCATCCAACTGCTTCATTCCGTAGGCAAAATTGCCTGAGAAAAAATCTGAAAAGCTATGATAAATGGACTGAAAGATGTGCACTAATTACCATGTGAAGGGAGACATCAATACCGAAGATAGAATATTACTTAATTGAAGAAATGATGTAATTTAGAACCAATGAAGATTCATGGCTTTGGCTGCTAAAAATGCTAAAATTTCTTTGTTTGGAAAAGCTTTGAAAATGGTGTGCATGTAGCTGGAGCTCTCCACTATGCATCACAGCTGAGAATAAAGAAATGGCTACTCCTAATAGCAAAAAATACTGTTAGAGCGTTTCCTTTCTCCTGACATGTTCGGTGAGTGCAGGGCAAAGACAGAACAATGAGAAATCTATGCATTTTGACCAAGAGCCATGCCCAGAGCATGAATTTCCTGAGTGTCCCAGCATGGAGAACATCTGACTTTCACTGGCACCTCCTCAATGGCATCCCTGAGAACCACTTCCATCAGAGAACTTCCCACTTCCACTGGCACCTCCTCCGTGTCATCCCTGTGAGTCGTTTCCACCGGGGCAGCTGCCTCAAAGGGGCCCTTGGAGCACCAGTGGGGCCCCAGCCCTGCCCGACAGGTCCCGCGGGGTCAGCAGCACCTGACACCAACACCACGGCCAAGCCCCCACCCGCTGGCAACCTGCAGAGCCCGACAGCTGCCCGTCACCTGTTGGTCCTGGGACCCCTGGGTCACCCTGACGGGCATCGCAGTACTGTTGGGGGCCCAGGGGGACGCCGTGTGGGTTGGGGCCCTGCAGAACGCTCTGGATCGTGCCCAGGCCCACAGCTCCGCCATCCCGCTCTGCCTCGGGTGCTCTGACTCCCACACAGCCACTGATCCTGCTGAAAAGTCTGCAAAATGCAAAATATTTGTTAGGAAAATGTGTTCTTTGATGTTTCTCCTTTGTGGCTTTCAAGGCTCATCAACAAGGAGGGAGATTATTCCCATGAAACAAGAAGTAGCCAACAAGCTCTAAGTGATGGCCAGGCCTTTGAAAGGCAGGTTGCTTCTTGGCTGAATTGCCTTGTGGAGGTTCAGGGCTTGACAGGCTTCAGTTTCCTCAGACACAGGGGAGGTTAGCAAGGCTTGGGAAGAAGGATGTACCACTGATGGTGGACACAAAGAATGGAGAATTTATGGGCACAAGGACATTTGGCAGAATCCCCAAGGAAAGGAACAAACTGATAAAGCCAATGCAGAAACTGTGCTGAATCACCTCCTGCGAGGTAAAAGGCCATTCCAGCAGGGGCAGACCACGGCTATCCACTCAAGAAGCCTCTCACTAAGAAGAAGGGAGAGTCTGAGCATGCAGACTATTGAGCATGAGAAGTGAGAGGATCATTACCCAGCAGCAGACAGAATACTAATTATGAAGAGAACTAGTCACTTGTAGTCAGTGAACACTAATTCCTTTCTTTGCTAAAATGTAGAAATACAAAGACACTCTGGTTCTTGTGGTGCTGGCTTTGTGAATTTGTCCCTGAGCCCCCCCCCCTTTCTGCACAGAACTGTAAATAATTACCTCCACTCAGTGTGTGGATCGGCCTCTTGAACAGCGTGTGCTAGAACCAACCAAGCTGGAACAACACTCGCTATCGCTCTGACACCTCCACTCTCGACGCAGCCGCCGAAGGGTCTGACCGGTCCTGCTGTGTGCTGGTGACAATGGCCACATGTCCTTGGAAACGGGGAGTTCCATGTTCCAGGCTAGGCGGGATGTCACTGAGGAGCGGGACGCGACACAGTCGGGGCACAGTGAATTCACAATGGGCACACGTGGGGAATGCCCTGCCTTGTCCCATGACTGACTCAGCTCATTTCCAAACTCAGAAAGGGGTGCTCTGGCCACACCAGTTGCTGCAGTAGCTTTGCAGACCAGGGCTAATGAAGTGTTTCTGCACAAAAGTGCTGCACTTGGCCCTCTCTGAGGCAAAGGAGAAGCTTAACACCCCTAACCAGTGCAGCAAGGTGCAGCCCCCCCGCCCCAGCACTGGGTGATCCTGTCGTGGGCCAGTCAGTCTGTGAGGCTTCCAGCACATACACGGTCACTCAAATATTATCTCTTTGACAAAACCCCCCAGCCTTTCCTCATCCCAGTCTCCTTAAAGGAAACAAGCCAGCAGCAAGCCCAGGCCCCCATGTGCTGTGCAGGAGGAGCTGACGTGGAAAGGCCCACGCTGGCCCTGAGCACAATTACAGGCTGATAATTGTGCTGACTGCAGCTGGCCGTTGGAGTTACTGATACATGTAGATAAACATTTCATACTCATTTTATGATGGTTTTATTGTCATTTTCCCCCCTACCCAAGATTATTCCTGATTTAAGCCAGCTGGCACCAAAAATAAGTGTTGTCCAGTCATTACAGGGAGAGGGAATAAGAGCATGCAGTTGAGAATGTGTTGAATATTACCATCCAAAGCACATTTTCAATGACATCTTGTATTTGTTTTCAAGACCATGTCTATACCTACCCATGTCTGATTTCCTGGCTGTCCCACTCACAAGGACAGTGCAGTTTGGGGAAAGAAAGGGAGGAAGCAATTTGTCAAACACCAGAGCCCACACCTGTGTCCCTTTTTGGGAATGACTGGATGGTGTTGATTATGGATCCCCAGTCATGAACTATTGGAAAAGCCTGTGTATGAATCATTAAAGGAATCCATGGAGGTGTTACACTGGACTCCAGAATGTCCAACAGCCTTTCTGTATCTTTTAAAGGTTATTGGTGACAACCCCTGCTCTGCAGTTACCAGATTTGACTGACCCCTTTGCACTGCTCATACGGGAGTGCCTTTGCCTTGCACAGGAACTCCATATTTAGCTCCAAGAATGAAGGAAGTAACCCTGTGGCATTTTGAGCCTATTTCTCAAAAAACATCTAAACAATGTACTAGAGGGATGGCCAATGCACCTCAGAGCAGGAGCCACCATGGTCCTTGCTGAGAGAATGTACTTGAAAATAAATGGGGAAAAAAGTGACAGTCTATGTGCCACACATGGTTTTGTCTGGTGTAGAGCAAAAAGGAGGTCACTGGTTATCCCTGAGCAGAAGCTGAAAGTAACAAGTGGTGCTTCTGGAACAAAAGACCTTAAGACCCAGGCCCCTCAAAAACGTTCTTTGTTCTTGCTGCCTAGAGTGTGCCTAGAGTGACATGTGGGTCACCTTCCTGCCAGTTCAGTATGTGCAGGGCAGAGGGGGAATGTCAATAAGTGATCGGTTGTCCTGAAGTCCCTTTTGCTGGGGCAGATGCCATGGGGGTCTCTCACCCAGAGAAAGAGCCAGGACCCGCAGGGCAGATCCTGTGTCCTGGATCCGGCCAGGACAGGGGTAATTTTTGCAGCAGCCAGGAGGAGCACGGCCAGGACCTTGGGGTAACTGGCTATCACTTGCCACGTGGCAGGGGGAAATGGAAGGGGTTTGTTCTTTTCTTTCTTTTCTTTCTTTTCTTTCTTTTCTTTCTTTCTTTTCTTTCTTTTCTTTCTTTTCTTTCTTTTCTTTCTTTTCTTTCTTTTCCTTTTTTTTTTTTTTAAACAAAGTCTTTTCCCATTCTTTCTATTAGAAACCATTAACATTTTGTAATAACCTTTCCTTGCAACCATAACCATTCCAGTATTCTGCATTTCCTTACTTTTTAAAAGTTACTTTCTCCAAACAGAATCTTTGCAAGCTCTCTTTGAACCCAAAACTGGTGGTACACCTCCTGCTCCAGCTCCTATTCCTGCTCCTGAGGGTAAGTCTGCTTTTCAAGCAATTGCAGTCACTGGGATGTGGGTCCCCAGCCAGCGTCTCCCTTCATGCTGCACGGCTTCTGTTGGCAAACAACACTTAAATATAAACATCAGGCATAGGAATGTGCCCCCTGTTGACGGAGTAAACAAGTTACCCTTTGTCTCCTTAAAAAGGAAAAAAGCCCGGAAGGTTCTCTCCTCAGTTTGGGTAAAAGACACCTCATAGGACCTTGGGGACTTCACCTCAAACTTAAGGATAGCCAATTGGACAGAAGCCAAAAAGTCCCGCCTAAGCAATTCCCTAGAAAAAGAAGAGAACAAAAGAGTTCATCGCTTTTGTGAAGTGTTTTAGCAGGAGCAAGAACCTCTTGCCCTGGCTCGGGTTTTCTCGGTAAAGAGCTTTTTTATTTTGCCTTTTATTAAAACTTTTTGTTTCCGACACTGTCACAGGAGCCATCCTGCTTCTTTATGCCACCTGAGGTAGCTGAGCTATCAAGGGTATAATGCTTATCTCTGAGAGCTTAGGAGACCTGGCTTGAAGAGAAAAAGCATTAATAAGGGAACATTAAAACTAGCGCTAAGAGAAACGTTTTCTGAGACTTTTTTCAGAAGAGAAAGGGGATGGTGAAAGCTAGCACAGGGCTTAAAATTACTACAGTAATTTTTTGTTTTTTTTTTCTATTAGACACTATTTCCTTGGATATATTTGGTTATTTGGTTTTAGTTTGGGTTTGGTAGCTTGGTTGGTTCAATTCTTTTTGTTTTGGGGAGTGATGGTGGTGGATGGGTGCATGTTTGGTTTATGGCTGTTTTTTGGGGTTTTTTTATGTTACTATTTCATATATCTTTCTTTGTTGTTTTTTTTTTTTTTTTTTTAACCAAAGATTTTTCCTTCCTTTATGTTATAAACCAATATTTGTAACAGCCTTTCCTTGCAACTACAACCATTTCAGTGTTGTGCAGTTCCTTGTTTCTTAAAATGAAAACATTTTTCAGATTGAAAATTACTTTCTCGGGATAGAATCTTTTTGGGGTCAAATGGGACACCAAGTAGCCAGAGCACCTCCTGCACATGCTCGTGACAGTGATGGTAAGTCTCCTTTTCAAGCAGTTGTGGTCACTTGGATGTGGTTCCAAGACAGCATCTCCCTCCATGCTGCACGGTTTCTGTAGGCAAATACAGCAAAACTTACATGTCAACATAATGGAGCAATACAGAAGCAAACAGAAGCATTCTGAGCCATTTTTCAGAAGAGAAAGGGGATGGTGAAAGCTAACACAGGGATTAAAACACAGTGATTTCTATGCAACAGGGTTGATAAAGGACTGACCCAAATTTGTAGAGAGCGCGGGACTCCAGGGCGGTTTGGAGGGATGAGAGATCTCTGAAGTCAGGTCTTAGAAGATGTGGTTTATTAAAAGGGATGAAAAGCCCTGCTTGGAGTTGCCAGGCGTAACTCGTGGCAGGCCCAGGGAGAGAGGGAGAGGGAGAGAGAGGGAGCGAAGGTTCCAGGTGAGGGTCCCAGAGGAAGGTCCAAGAGAGCGTCCGGTCCCTCGGGCACACCTTATCAGGGGGCTTCAAGGTGGGCTGGAACAGGACTTGGGCCAATGGGGTCCCAGATACCTGATACTTCAGGGGAGGGTCACAGGTGTGGGATGAACCATACATTGGGGGTGAGACAGAGCATTCCATTTGACCCTTGGACCTATCTGCAGGTAAAGGGCATTGTTTAATCAGAAAGGGGGATTGCTTTCAACCTGGCTATACTATTGTTTTCTAGTTATTCAGTAGTCAAGGTTTGTTATTTCAAATCGAGTTCTCATCTCAATGTCTGGATTTTCCAAATCTTTTGCCAGGCAATCATATTTATAAGGTTTTCCTATTTCATCTTCCCCAACACAAATTAACAAGAGGGATATTTGTTAGAGCTACCATTACTCATCACACACTTTAAGCAACCCGTACCATCAAGCCCAAAGCTAATATGGCTCCGTGTTAAATATTCCTGATGGATTACACATCCTTGCGTGAAGATGGAATTAGGATTTAAAGCCAGTATTTATGCATATACAAGCATTGTGCAAGAGCATTGCCTATTCCAAATGGAAACTAAATATCACCTGCACAGGGTAAACGCTGCAATAACATGAGTACATTTCTCCCATCAGGTTCACAGGCAGCTTAACCAATTCTCTGCTTGCAAATAATCTCTTCTGGCATCTTTTGGGGCCCTAAACCAGGAATGTCACACCTAAAGACTGTGGGACCATGAAAATTCCTCCCGATACAAACCAGTCTCCAGGTGACACAAGTGACTACGGCAGCCTCCAATAATGTAGCGGGACCCAGGTTTGCTGTGTTCTCTTTGTCATCGTGGGTTTGTAATTCAGACTCACAGAGGGGCTTGAGTTGGAAGGGACCTTAAAGACCCTCTAGATCCAGTCCCCTCTGCCACGGACAGGGACGCCTTCCACTGGAGCAGGTAACTCAGAGCCCCTCCAAGCTGTGGCAAATACCCAAGGACCCCTTTTTCTCTGTTTTGCAAGGTCAGCTTTCCATGCTCACATTCACAGATGGCTCCAGTCTCACACAGAGCATTGCTGGCTGGTCACTCTTATCTCCACAGCCCAGTAGAGATCCTATTTTGGATGGCTCTCCCTGCTCCCAAGGCCCCAGGGAGCAGCCACTGCCTCTCCTCTGTCACCCGAGGACACAAGGAAAAACGTCTCACTCAGCTTTGGTCACAATGAAGAGACTAATTTATTTCTTCTGACTCCAATCATTTCTAGTTTTCAAAAGGTGACAGTGGATTGGAGGGTGAATGTGCCACCTCTCCAACGACACTGGAAAAACTACCTGTCTATCAAATTTCTCTGCCTCTATGAAGGAATGCAAAACAAGAGGTTGTTTACAGAAAGTTGCGTGAGAAAATTCTCTACAAGAATGTAAACTCAGAAGGCTTTAGAAAATCCTGAGAAATCAAGGCAACACTCCTCCTTCTGCTTTCCCTTCCAGGATCAGTGATTTCCTGCCGCTTCCTCCATGTCTGAGACAACTGAAAAGATAAGGGGCTGAGGATGCAGCTTCTGGCAGAGAGTTGATAACACTCAGCTGAGTATTTTATTCTCCTGCCACTGAGCTGTCAGGCTGCTTACACAAAAAAAAAATCCTCCTGGTGTGGAAAGGGGCTGGTGTGAGCAGCAGGAATTGTTGCTGGCTGGAACATTTCAAAGAGCTGGACAAAAGAAACATTTTGTGGAAGGCCACCAGCTGCCCTCTGTCAGCAGCACAAGGTGTGAGGTCCCCCTTGAAGGCCATCCCTGCACAAGGACAGCCTGGCCTCCTCCAGTACCCAGAACACCTTTCAGGCTTTCGGGCTGGCCTCGTCCCTCACTCTGGAGAAGCAGGTTGCTGTTGGAACTCTCATAGCCACAGCTCCCGGCTGGATTGCCGTGTCTTACCACAGACAGCCCTGGAGACAACAGTACAGACAGGCTCCATCTGCAATAAAAGGGGACTTGGGTCCAGCTTTTCCCTTGGACCAGCGTGCAGCAAGCACACCTGGGCCTCATTCAGGTCTGTGTGGGCTGGTAGTCAGCTTCTGCTGGGAATTTAAAGCTTTTACCCTACTTTCCACAATAAAGAATGGAGCAAACCCAGCTGCACCAAACCCCAAATTTCACTCTAACAATCACAATTTTCATTTTCCTCTATTCAAGCCTTGAAGAAAACAAACTTTACTTGAGTGAGCTGGAGGCACAGTGTCCTCCAAGATCATTCTTGAGTAGGACAACATTCCAGGGGAAGCCTGGCAAAGCCAGAGTTTACTGATGCTCAGGAAGCTTTGCAAAAGCTTCCACCTGCAGTGCTCTTGCACCCTCCTGAGCTCCTGGAGCCCTCAGTCACCCCAGGCACAGTTTGGACAGCAAGGGGATGGTTCCGTTTGGGACATGTGGGGACAGGAGGAGGGAAGACTTTGCAAACACTGTCACGAGGGCAGGGCTCTTTTCCTTTATGGTGCTAAGTGGTAGTACATAATCTTTGAGTTAATGTCAGGTGCTGAGGGGCACAAATTCTCAGTGAGAAGGACAGAGTGTCTCCACTCACACAGCAAGGTAAGTGAAGGGGAAAGCGCAATCTATCTTTCATGGGAGGTGTTCAGTTTTAAACAAAATATTTTTGCAGGAGACGTGCCTAGGCAGCGGTGACTGAGAGCATTTTATCAGACTCACAGAGCATAGCCACATCTGCTTTGCCACATTTGCTCTCTTTTTTTCATGGTGAATGATTTCTGCTGCCAGGGTGGCTCCTGCTTGGAGTTCTACTCCCAGTGGAGTCCCGGAGTCTCCTCAGCAGGCCTTTGCAGCGAGTTCTGAGCCAACGCGTGGCTCTGCTGCCATCCCAAATCTGCCCTTCCCTTGCCCAGCCTGAGTGCAAGTGGGGCATGTGCTGGGCATGGCTGGAGATTTTCATGGCCAAACTCCTCCTGCATTTACATCTGCTCCTGGCTCTGGGTGGCACAAATCACAAAACACCCACTGGAGTTGACAAATGGCATTTCCTGCAGATTGCTACAGCCGCACTGCTGATCGACAAACACACGAGAATCCATTTCATCCATTGGAAAATGTCATTTATTACAAATTGCTACACCCACACTGACAATACAGAACTATACAAATCTCAATTTAGGTTAAAACCAGGAATTTATTAGATTATTACAACCAGTCTAGGTAAAAATATACAAATACCAACTTCAGTTAATAAAACTTAATTTATTGCCAACCTCTACAGCAACTCACTATACACAAAGGTTAATTACGTGTTTAACAACTTAATTTATTACATATTTCTACAAGTGTAGAGCCCATATAGAAATACAGAAATACGCATACCCTCTCTAAATAGCCCTACACTAAGAATTCAATCAATAGACTTATACAACAATGCCCTCCATACATCTTAAAATAAAATTAAATACATATGTACATGCACATATATATAAATGCATATACAAGTATAACAGTCTACAGATGTAAATATAGATTAAACATCACATGCTACATACAACAGATATACATACATTTATATCTATCAATAGATTAGATATATAAACCAAACCTGTCTATAAATATACAAATATCACTGTGCTAAGGTAAATACCCATCCAACTGCATAAATACAAACATCACTGCAACATAACTTTAAACAGAACAGCAAGCAGAGGGATCCCAGCTGCCCCATCTTCCAAGCCTCTCCCTCGGGCTCTTCCTCCCGTGCAGAGCAGCTCTCCTGGACAGGGACGGCAGATGGCACAGCTGGGAAGCAAAGGGAGCACTGAGTCAGTATGGGGACGTTTTCCTTGGCAGCAGCTGCACTTCCATCAGGGAAGGGAAGAACTCAGAGCCTCCCCAGGAGGGTTAGAAAGAAAAAGCAGCCGAGCGGGCCAGGCTGTGGTGAGCGCAGCCGCGGCGGGACTGTCCCGCAGCCCCGGCAGCCCGGCACAGCCGGCACAGCTCCCGGGCCCTGCCGGCACAGCTGCCTTGCCCAAGGACAGCCCCTGTGCCGGCCGGGGCAGCTGCGCTGAGCAGCCCCAGCACGGGCAGGGCCCGCTGCTGCCCCGCCGGGCAGTGCCCACGGCCACAGCCCACGCCACCCTCAGCCCCACCCTGCCTCCCCGGCCCTGTGGCCTCACCCGGGCTCTTTCCAGCGTGGCAGCAGCAGGTCCCCGTTCCCTGCTCTTGCTGCTGGCCTTCAGCTTCTCCCTGCTGGCTCCCGTCAGTCTCCGGCTGTCCTCAAGGTCTCCGCTGCAGCTGTGGCAAAAGGGGAGGCTCTGCAACTGGTTCCAAGGCCTGGCAGAGCTGCAGTCCCGGAGCCCTCTGTGCTCCCTGCCGGCCCGCTCCATCCCCTCAGCCCCGCCATGCTCTCGGCAAAGCCCCAGCCCCCTTCAGTTTCTTCAGCCCCTCACAGTCCTCTCAGCCCCTCAGTCCCTTCTGACCCATCCCGTCCCCCTAGACCCGCCACCCCTCGGCCTGTGCCACTTCCCTGTCACCTCAGTGCCACCATCGCCCTCGGCTGCCCCACAGCCCTCAGCCCCAGCAGCACCTCAGGGTCAGCGTCCCTTCAGCGTCACCGCCCCCTCAGCCCCCTCAGTCTCACCGTCCTTCAGCAGCTCCTCAGGGGACAGTGCCTGGGGCCACCGGCAGCTCCCACCGCTCCAGGGACACCCGGGGCTGGAACTGCTGCTCTGCCCGGCCCGGCCGCCAGCTCGGACCCAGCACAGGGACAGGGGACACAGGGGGCACGGGGGAAAAGCAAGAGGTGAGGGAGGAAGCAGAGCAGGGGAAGAGGTTAAAAAGAGGCCTACACCTATACAGATACCAATCTATGTAACTAAACCCCCATATATCAATATAAATATGCCTATCTACAAATATAACTATAGATATGTAAATGTAACTATACACATGTGTAAATGCAACTATGGACATCTACAACTATAAGTGCACATCTAAAAATATAAATACATACACCTAAAACTAAAAATAAATTAACTAGACAAATATCTATGTAGATAGATAAATATAACTACATAAATCTATAAAGAAAACTACATATATCAATAAATATAACTATTCACATCTATAAATATAACTAGAGACAGAGGAATTCTACCTGCCCAATGGTCACAGGCTCTCCCTCTGTCTCTTCCTGGCACACAGGGCAGCCCTCCTGGACATGTTGATCACACGGGATCTGGGAAGCAAAGGGAACACTGAGACAATCCTGGCCCTTGTGCAAGTGTCCCTTGAGAACCAATTGTCCTTCTATCAGGGACATTAAAAGACGGCCTGAAAGGCAGACTCTCACTTGGCAATTTCAAGCCTGCTCTATAAAGAACAGGGATCCTTCCAAGTTGTCAAAACGGAACTGTGTAACGTATTTAAGTATTCTAATAAAGTCTCAGCACCCACAGTGCAAATGGCACCCACGAGAGCTTGAAACACAGACAGTCCCAGTGACAGAGAGACCACAGTCCTCACTGAAATGGCTGAAGGCTGCTGGGGGCTGAGGTATGAACCAGACTGGGACACCCAGCTTGGTGGCACAACTCCCACAAGGTCAGGTTTATTCCCTGCTCTCTTGCCACAGCAGAGGACTCAGTGCCCAAGCCTCTGGCGAAGCGTGGAGGGCAGGGCTCGGGCAGGTTGTGCATGTGCCTTTGAACTAAAGGCACCAGGAAACATCAACCCTGCAGACAAGAACTCAACTCTTCTCGTCTCCCTTCCTGCCAGAGGCAGGCTCAGAGCAGCCGTCTCACACCTCTCTAAACCAACGGGGGCTCTGTCCTTACCAGGCTCCTCGGGCTCTGGGGAACTGTTCTCGCAGCTCTCGGTGCCAGATGAAGTTTCCTCTGCTGCAGCCCGGTTCACAGGCTCCCCTCCTGAAGACTCAGGGGCAACATTCATATTGCCCTTAAAAGAACAATAGAAAAAAAGAAAACTAAGGATTATTCAGTATTTTGCTGGAATCACATCAAAGATACGGTTACTCTCCTTCTCCATGTAACAGCGTTCAAAAGCTTTCAGCCCAGCCTCTTCCATTCCCCTCCAATGGGTTACCTGAGCAGAGGGAGACCTTTCAGGCAGGGATCTCCTGATCTCCCGGATCATTTGCTCGACGGCAAAGCCAAGATCCACTGGTGGCAATTGCTCTTCACCAGGTGCATTCCAGGCTGAGCCGGAGGCCGTCGATGCTGCACAACCTGCACTGCCAGGTGGAGCGCTGGGGGCTGAAGTGCCCAAGGTGGCTGCAAGAATCCAAAGACATTGGTCACACTCCACAACGTGGCTCTGGGACACAGATCTCTGTTGCTGCCTTGGATCAACCATCACAGGAAGCAGGCAGGAAAACCAGGCAGAGAATCTTTTGCCTTTCTAGGTGCCCCTTCTAAATAAGCTTGAGAATTTGGGGCCGAGAAGGACAGAGCCTTGTGGAAAAATACTCCAAACAGTCACTTTTCATGACCTTTTGGGGAAATGCAAGGCTACAACTCTTTTCCTACCTCGCGGGTCGTAGGCTGGGGGCTGCTGCTCCCTGTGGAGCTGCTGGAAGCTGCAGGGCTGGATCCTGAGCACCTCCCGGTCGATCGGAGGCAGCTGCCCCCCGTAGAGCTGCTGGAAGCGGCTGCGAGGCCCCTCCCGCCCGAGCGGCAGCAGCGGCTCCCCGTAGAAACCGAAGAAGCCGCAGGGCGGGATGCGCAGCAGCTCCCGCTCGGCGGGCGGCGGCCGCTCCCCATAGAGCTCCTGGAAGCGGCTCGGCCCCTCCCGCCGGGCCGGCACCGGCCGGTCCCTGTGCAGCAGGTGGAAGCCGCAGGGCGGGCGCCGGGCGAGCAGCGGCCGCTGCCCGGGGGGCGGCTGGAAGCGGCCAGGCCGGGGGCTGCGCAGCTCCCGCCCGTCCGGCAGCGTCCGCTCCCTGTGCAGCAGCAGGAAGCCGCTGGGCGGGCGCCCGGGCGGCAGCGGCGGCCGCTCCCTGGAGAGCGGCTGGAAGCGACTGCGCCCGTCCCGCCCGTGCGGCAGCGGCCGCGCCCCGGGGAGCTGCTGGGAGCCGCGGGGCGGGCGCCTGCGGCCCTCCCGCCCCGCCGCCGGCCGCTGCCTGTTGGCCGCGCTCCGGCGCCTGATGCGGAGCAGGAGGTCGGGGCGGTCGCGGCGAAAGCAGGGGTTGCTGTAGTGGAGCCAGCTGCCGGCATCGCCCGGCGCAGCTGAGCCAACCCGGCCCGGCACCCTGCGGAAGCCGTAGCGGTAGAGCTGGCGCACGAAGCTGCGGAACTGCGTGGCCCTGAAGGTGTGCGGGGCCGGGCCCCGGGCGTCGCCCGGGCTGAGCAGCTCCCGCTCGAAGAGGGAGCGGTGGATGAGCAGCCCCCGGGCCCGGCTGTCCCAGCGCACGGAGCGGACGCGGGGGGTGTTCGCCAGGCGCCACAGCTTGGCGGGGAAGGCGCTGGCTCTGAGCCCGGCGGGCAGCGGCAGCTCCGCCATGGCGCCGCTCGCCGGCTGTCGCCACAACGGCCCCGGCGCAACGGCCGCGGCTGCGCCGGCGGCGCGCGGCCTGAGGGGGGCGCTGCGCTCGGGCCCGCGCGCGCCCAGCCGCACTGGGCGGGGCCGTTCCTGGGCTGTTCTTGTCAGGGGCAGTTCAAAGGCTGCAGGCGCATTGAGGAAGACATTCTACCTATTTGCATCTCCAACCTTTGAAAAGCCCTTGTGTATGAAAAGCTCTGCATCAGCACCAAAAGCTGGTCACAGTGAGACCCAGACGAATTAGCCTCAAGAGCTGCTGTTTGTTCCCTGCTCAGGGCTTGTTCTCTGATTTTGTGTGTCTGCTCCTTCCAGTGCAGGAACACGGGGAAGAGAAATTAGGATGTAAAACAAAGAAGTGGGATCCACAGGCCTGCACCTTGGAAGGTATAATAGATCTGGGATGGCCCCACATTCCTGACAAACTTGATGGGCAAGGCACTGAGGTCACTTCCGTTGCCTTCCCTTCCCCTGCCTCCCCCCTTCAGATGATCAGTTTTCTAGAAAGAGCTTTTTCTTTGTGTAGCATCTGGTACCTCACAACCTCCAGCGTGACTTGTTTAGAACACGTGAATATTGCTCCTATCATCAAAACACTAGGAAAGAAGTATTTCAGGCCAATTTTGTAAGTATTTTTGTCAAGGCTTTTATGTCCTTATCTCTACACACAAGCCCAGAAACATATTATGAAAAAAAATGTAAAATGTTAATCATATCTTAAACAAAAATGTTTTGCTTCAAAGCTCCAAACACCAAATCCTTCAACAAAACAGACCTCATCTAAAAGCAAAAATAGAAATGGAAAACTGTCAACCACCTAATAACTACTATTAAGCAAGTATTATTTCTGGTGGCTGTCTGAGGAGTTTCTCCCATGTCAAATGCAAAATACGGATTGCTGTGAATTAGTGCATCACCAACTGTGCCTTTTCCCAAAAGACTAAACTTACTGCTGCCCGACAAAGACATGCTATTTTCTCCTTCAGCCACTGCTCCAGCCTGATCCCCTGGGGACAAGAGATTGCTGTGGGTTTCTGTGGGAAGGGGAGTGGCACAGGCACATCAGTGCCTGCAGACTGTGGCAGAGGGGAGGATCTGCTGTGACAGCAGGTGCACGGGAGACTGGAGATGAGGTTTTTTCTTTCTTGTCTAAGACACTGAATTTAGAGAATGTTTTCATAAAGAATACTGTCACCGCTTTACTTTTTTTACCCCAATACTTACTAGTCCTGATAAATGTTAATTACTTCCATACATTCTGTTTCTCGGTGGTTTAATTAAAAGCACAGAGAAACTCAGTTATTTCAGAAATGAGCTTGAAATAAGCTGTTACTTTAGAACAAACCCAACATTTTCATTGTTTCTAAGTGTTAAAATTATGTCCACCTAGGGAAACTCAGTCACTTCCAAAATGAGCTTGAAATAAGCTTTTGTTTTAAAACAAAACCAAGACTTTTTTCTTGCTAAGGGAGAACAAGAGTTTCCCAAACTCCTCCGTGGAACTAATACAAATTATTTGAAGTATCCATTTCCTGCCAGGAGCAGAGGGATGCCAACCTGGGCAGAGTTCACACAAAGCTCATTTCAGTAGAAAGGTGATACAAGAGCGACTGGGGACGGACAGAGGGGCTTTGCAGCTCTACTGGGGCTGCACAGTTCAGGCTGCTGTTCACAGCTGTAAAAGGAACTCCTGCTGCTCTAGCCAAGGTGTTTGAAGATGCAGACAGTTGTCAGGGTCTGTCCGAAAATCCCTCATGTTTGCCTCACGACTCTCTCCAAGGACTGAGACCCTGGACCCTGAAAGTAGCTCTAGCCTGGCTGAGGTGGAAAGTCTGCCAAGCCTTAAGGACTGGTATGCGATGCCATGGGAACTCAGTGCTAGAACAATGGACTGGTCATGGTGGACTGAGCCCTAATCAGTTCGTCCTGTACCTTCGGTCCTGTACCCTTGGT
This sequence comes from Anomalospiza imberbis, assembly GCF_031753505.1. NCBI lineage: Eukaryota > Metazoa > Chordata > Aves > Passeriformes > Viduidae > Anomalospiza > Anomalospiza imberbis. The sequence goes on from NW_027099367.1 coordinate 116,755, forward strand.
CCCGCACCGACGCGACGGTTGCGACTGGTTCCCAAAACAACGAGTCCACACCCACCATGTAGCCAGGAGAGCTGCCGCTTTGGCCAGGTGCCACCCGCTTTGAGGAACCCTATAAAAGACTGAAGGAGTTTTGAGGACTTTGTCCGGACCCCACCTGGAGAAGACAGCCTATGAGCATCTCGTCAAGCTCCGAGGGCCTCGTCTCTTCAGACTGGTAGCTATAATCCCCTTCCCCTCTTACTCTATCTTTCACTCTATCTCTTTATTTCTCTCCCACTATCGCAGTTGTTGGCACTAAATAAAAGTGCATTTTTGTTTAAGCAAAGTGTTGTGTCCCCTGCTGTGTCTTTTGTGCTTTGAGATCTCCAAAAAGAACCTATCAGGGACCCTGCATGCATTTGCGGACCCTGACAATGGGTCCCAATGAGGGACACGACTGAGAAAGTGTCCCCAGGCCCCAGGCAGAGCAGAGAACTGGAGACACTGATGACAGGTGGGGACAAAGAGAAGCCAAGTCTTGGTGCCCTGGGGCACAGCAGGGTCTGTGCCACCAAGGGCTGTCAGGAGACACCTTGTCCTGAGGCACTGGGGCCTCCTGGAAAAGCTCCAGCCATGAAGTTTTTGTGCCATCCTGGCCTCCTGTTCTCTCCTCCAAGGAGTCCATGAGGAGCCTGTGTTGGGGATGGACCTCAGTGGTCCCATTTATGCTTTGAGACACTTTGGGGTTTTCTTCTGACTTTGGCTCCTGGAAAGTTTTGTGCAATCTCCTCTCAGGCCCTGAGGTTCAAGGGCTCAGCTCCAAATGCACCACGGGGCTCATGAGGAACAAACAAATCCTGAGAAACCATGGCTGTGCCTTGATTTCCCTCTTGTCTGAGGCAGTTCATCAGGAAGATTTTGTATTGGCTTTGCTTCTCCAATTTGAGATTTCTCGGCAAATGTGTTAATTACTGTGGTGGGTTCAGTGTTGGCTAATTACCAGGGCACTCACTAGAATATACTAACTAATTTCTTGCTCTGAGATAAGATTAGGAGAAAGGCAAAGTGGGCTCAAAACTTTAAAAGGGTATAAAGAAAAGTTTATTTATAGTAAGTAGAATAAAGAGTAATAAGAATCAGAACAAAACTTTCCGAACACTTCCTCTCTCCATACAACCTGACAATGTAAAGAGACAAAACCTAAAATTTTCAGTCATCTTTCCACCTCTAGAATAGTCTTTCTTCAGTTCACTTAGGGAGAGAAGTTCCTGTTGTAAATGTTATGTGGACTTCTCCACAAGAAAACAGTTATCTCATGACTTTTCATTTCCATGAAAAGCAGCTGCCTGCAATGGTGAAGTCCCTCCCATTTTTCACAGCTTTTCCCACAGCTGTGTTTATGGGCCATGCCAACTTATGAGGTATTAGTTTACAGATGAGCTGTTTAAGAGCAAAGGTTCTCTTCACTTATTTCTGAAATCATCTTCATCTCTGGAAACAGAGGTCTTCGTCTCTCCCTGGGGGCATAGGTTCTCATCACTCTGCTGTCTTTCATTGTTCAAACTTCTCATGGGATCACAGCTACTTCAACATTTCCTTACATTAGCATGGAGGCCTTTGCTGAACAAGTCATCTGCCAATTCTTTTCAATGTGTTATAGGGAAAAAGAGAGTCTGATGTATCAATTACATCCTTCTCCATAGCGTTACCAGAGGATTTCAGCCCCAAGATCAAGGCATCTCCTCATCCCTCCCATCTGGGACTCAACATCCTCTTCACTGACCTCGGTGTCTTCATGTTGCTCCTGTGTGTGCCTGCACTTTGTCCTTTTCTCTCACTCGAGGGAGGATGGAAGCACTGGAAGAGTCAATATCTCAGCCGGGGCCTGCAGATGGTTCCGTGACCCCGGCCGGGCTCGGTACTTGCGGCCGGAGCTGTTTTACCATGGAGGTTTCTGCAGCGGCTGCGCTGGGGCTGTGTCAGGCTGGGCCGCGCTGGGGCAGGGCCAGGATCTCAGCAGCCAGGCCAGAGCACAGCAGCAGCACGGCCGGGGCCCATGGCTTCTCCTCCCCCTGCCCGCTGGTTGCGGGCGAACCCCAAGGGCGGCAGAACCTTGGCCGAGCCGGCCCGGCCCGGGGCTGCTCCTGGGGCCCGGCGGATCCTGGCTGGGCCCGGGCTGGCGGCGGGGCAGGGCTCGGTAGCGGCCAGATGTCAGCAACCGCAGCCACGGCCCGGCCCGGCCTCGGCCCCGCAGCCTCCCCTGCCCTGCCCGGCAGCCGATGGGGCCTGGCGGCTCCCTGGGAAGGGGCCCGGCCCCACGGCAGGAGCCGCCCGGCCTGGCCTGGCTGAGACGGGGCTGGGCCGGCCTGGTCACCTCTTTGCTGGCCAGAAGGGAAACAGACCCAGCCAGGCTTCTCCATCTTTAACTTGTGTCTTCACAGAGGCGTGTGCAGTTTCCTTAGAGGTTTAACAGATTGTCAGCTCTCAAAGCTAATTACTGATTGTTTTTTTTTGTCGGACACCAAGGAAACTGCTAGCAGCTTCTCTCAGGACATCACTTCCGTGATGCAAAACCACCACAACAGCACAGAGCACAGAGCTCCTTTGTCCATATGTAGTGGTCATGTGCCCAAGGCCCCAAAACCCCAGCTTGCAAGATCTCCGGGCCCTCTCCAGGATGTTTTCAAGTGAAAACATTCAGCTCATAATCTAAGAAAATCACCAGAGATCAGGGCCAGCCTGACCTGTCTGTCCTGGCTACTTTTGTCTGGGCACAATCCTTGGATATATGGAATTTGGGAGGCCAAAGTCTAATTTTTGCCATGATCTTTGGCAAGAAGGCTGTATTTTATCCATAGGAAGGAAGGAACAGAACCCTCTGTTTCAGGGGCAGATGAGAGGTGACCCCTGGAGGCCAAGGCCAGCCAGAGTTCGCAGGTTTTTCTGAGAGATACCTTTGCATAGAGGAAATTTTTTAGGGAGGATACCAATTTTGGCAATGGGCATCTGAAAAGAGGGACAGTCCTTTTCCATGGCAAGGAAAGCACAGAGCCCCAGTGCTCCAAGAGCTGATGAGAGGCAGCCCTTAACATTCCAACACCAGCCAGACCTGTCAGGTGGCCCCTGGGAGGCCAAGACAGCCAGACCTGTTCCATGTTCCCTCGGTTCCATGGGGCCCCACAGTGTCCCAATGGTCCCTTGCTTCCATGAGACCCTGAGGTGTCACAATGCCCCCTTGGTGACACGAGGCCCTGAAGGGTCAGAATGGCCTCCATGGTTCCGACAGGCCCCACAGAGTCATAATGGTCTCTGGGTCCATGAAGCCCCGCTGTGTCACCATGGCCCCTTGGTTCCATGGGCTCCAGTGGTGCCACAATGATCCCCTTGCTTCCATGAGGTCCCCACAGTGTCACAGTGATCTCCATGGGAAGGAAAGAACCGAGCCCCAGTGTGGCAGGGGCAGCCACCAGAGGCCAAGGCCAGCCAGACTTGACGGTACTGGCAGATTTTGGCTGGGAGCAACCCTTGGATATACAGAATGTTAGAGGTGGAATCCCAGTTTCAGACATGGACACCTGCGGGTGGAGGACAGTTCTTTTCCATAGGAAGGAAAGCATGGAACACCGGTGTTTGAAGGGTAGATGGCCACCAGAGGCTTAAGGCAGCCAGACCTCTCTGTACTGGTAGCTTTTTTCTGAAAGCAACCCTTGGGTATAGGGAATTTTGGAGGTGGAACCCCAGTTTTGGCCATTTCTGCATAGATAAGAAGGACGGTTCTTTTCCGTAGGAAGGAAAGCACAGAGCCCAAGTGTTTCAAAGGCAGAAGAGGAGAGAGGTGGCTCCTGGGAGGCCAAGCCAGCCAGACCTGCTTGTCCTGGCAGCTTTTGTCATGAAAGGATCGTTGGATATATGGAATTTGGGAGGAGGAATCTCAATATTGACCATGGACACCATTAGAAGAAGGACGGCTTTTTTCCACAGGAAGGAAAGCATCGAGCCCCAGTGTTTCAAGGGAGGTGAGAAGCAGCTCCCTAGAGGCCAAGGGCATCCAGACCTTTAAGTCCTGGCTGCTTTCACTGGGGAGCAATCCTTGGATGTACGGAGTTTTGGAGGTGGAATCCTAATTTTGGCCATGGGTGCCTGGTCAGGATGGATGTTTTTTTCCTATAGGAAAGAAAAGCACAAAATCCAAGTGTTCTGGAAGAAGATGAAAGATGGCCACCCTTAGGCCAAGCCAGCCAGACCTGTCTGTCCTGGCACCTTTCCTCTAGGGGCTATCCTTGGACACAGGGAATTTTGGAAGTGGAATCTCAATTTTGGCCGTGGCGCATGGACAGGAAGATGAGTTCCTTTCATTAGCAAGGAAAGCACAGAGCCCCAGTGTTTCAGAGGCACATGAGTGCCACCCCTCAGGAAGCCAAGGCCAGCCGGACTTGTCTCCCCTGGCAGCTTTTGTCTGGGAGCTATCCTTGGATATAGGGAATTCTGGAGGCAGATGCCCCATTTTGGCCATGGGTGCCTGGTCGAGATGGATGTTTTTTTCCCATAAGAAAGAAAAGTACATGGTCCCAGTGTCTCAAGGGCAGATGAGAGGTGGCCCCTGGGTGGCCAAGGCAGCCAGATCTGTCTTTCCTGGCAGATTTCATCTGGGAACAATCTTTGCATATAAAGAAATTTGGAGAAGGAATCCCGTTTTTGGCCCTGGGTTCCTGGAGGAGAAGGACTGTTCTCTCCCATAGGAAGGAAAGCCACAAGCCCCAGTGCTTCAGGGCAGGTGAGAAGCAGCCCTTGACATGCCAAGGTGTCCTAGTTTAGGGCAAATTTGGGAGAAACACTCCAGGAGGAGCCCCCAGAAACAAACCCCCCCACAGCCCCTCCCCTTCCTGGTTTGGGAAGAATTTCCTTGGAGATAAGTGGAAAAAAACCCAGTTTTTTCAACAAGCAAAACACTCCCCAATACAAAAAAAAAAAAAAAAAAAAAAAAAAAAAACCCGACTAACTTATAAGCAAAAGCAAAAGCAAGGGCAACGCGAAAGCAAGCAATCCAGCAAGCAAGTAAGGAAACCTAGCCTCTCCTAGACACAGACTGTGGGGGGAGGTGAGCTGGCTGATAACAAGACAAAACAAACCTTCACTTTCAGAGTCAGTCCTGAAGGCACAAAACATAACATCAGGCATAAACAGAACACACAATTGGGGATGCAAGCACCATAACGTCACCCAAGGACATACCACACCTTATCTCCAAATCGTCAACATAACTACCAAACATGATGTAAAAACTTCATCAAGTTAAAACTTCCATCTTTCACTTACGCATCTTTCCATGTCACTTACTCAGACCTTCAACACTTACACATTTCCTTCTGTCTCATGTCTGTGTGGTCTAATGTAAAGACAGTGGCAGTAACATCCAGCAAACAGTGATATTTGCATATGAGACTCACCCCACAATCAGATCTCCCTGAGGTACACATCGTGTTCTTCCAACTCTCTGCATTATTCACCGTGTACAACCTGGTCCCTGAGCAAAGACAATCCCACCAATGGGTTTGTCTGTACTCGAGGCAGAGTTGATCCACACTGTGTTCCCTAACAAACCTCTGATATGTGCCACTGGGACTTTATCTCCGTCTGCTATATTCAGGGACTCAGACTGGGCAGGGCCTGCTCCACTGGCGGAACCTCGGGTGTTAACTAACCAGGTGGCCTTTGCTAAATGCTGCTCCCAGTTTTTGAAAGATCCCCCACCCAATGCTTTCAAGGTGGTTTTTAACAGTCCATTGTACCTCTCCACTTTGCCTGCAGCTGGTGCATGGTAGGGGCTATGGTGCACCCACTCAATGCCATGTTCCCTAGCCCAGGTGTTAATAAGACTGCTCTTGAAATGAGTCCCGTTATCAGACTCAATCCTATAAGGGGTACCATGCCTCCAAAGGACCTGCTTTTCAAGGCCCAGGATGATGTTACGGGCTGTAGCATGAGACACAGGGGAGGTCTCCAACCATCCCGTGGTGGCTTCTGCCATTGTGAGCACGTAGCGCTTACCTTGGCGTGCCTGGGGCAGTGTGATGTAGTCAATCTGCCAGGCCTCCCCATACCTGTACTTGGACCACTGCCCACCATGCCACAGGGGCTTCACTCGCTTGGCCTGCTTGATGGCTGCACACGTCTCACAGTCATGGATAAGCTGAGAAATACTGTCCATGGTTAGAGCCACCCCTCGGTCTCGTGCCAAATTAAAAGTGGCATCTCTGCCCTGATGGC